>NW_009917998.1:30323-34407 GCF_000696875.1 Nestor notabilis | reverse complement strand
GTTCCTCCAACACAGCTGCCTTCAGCTTCCAGCCTCTGGTTCTCCCTGTATGTTTTTCAGCTCACACAATGCCCCATATGTCCAAGATTTGAAGACTGTGCCTCTTGCTCAATCCAGCTGAAGCTGATGGCTGGCTGAGCAAGAGGCTGAGCTGTCCAACCAACCTCCCTCTTGCAGCTCAGCTGTCCAGAAAGGCACAGACTGCAGAGCTCTGCAGTGTATCCTGAAGTAATGAAGACTGTGATTCAAAAGGAGATGGGTTTAGAACTTGAGCTTTATACAAATCTCCTTCTCCATCCTTACAATAATGGTAAGGTCTGGGTACAGCTGGCCAGGAGAAGGGTGAGGGCACATCTGTGTGAACATTTTTGAGGAGGACATCTCAGGCTCCACTTCAGCTGGAGCCAGACGTTGCCTTTCTGTGACCACCCACCTCTCCACCAGCCCCCCTCTGCTCTGCCAGGATAGCACCACTATTAAAAGTGGTTATGATCCAACATTTCCAGATGAATTCATCAACTTAAGTAGGACTTCAACAAAGCTTTAAACATTAATAGGAAAGCCTGAACATACGAATTCCTTGCTATTCCAGAAGATGCCTTCAAGGACAATTACCAGAGAAACAACAACCTAATTAAAAAGATGAGCTTTATTACACAGCTAAAGCCTGCTCAGTATCACTGATGAGAAGTTTTCATATGTTGGGCACTGTGGTGTAACAGAATTATTCCTTTATACTTCAAAGTGATTAGATACATTTATCTTTAAAGTTTACCAGATCTACATAGTAATAAACCCAGGATTATCTTAGGAAATTAGGGCTTTTAAAATTTCTTGCAGCTGTGCTCCTAAAATCCATCATAAACCATCAGCAGAGACTATCCAAGTGGCTGCAGGACAGCTTTGTGCTTAACTGCTGCATTCAGCTGCAAACAGCTTCTACTACAATAGCCTCTGCTGGTTTACATGTGTGTGTGGATCTTCCCTTTTAAGGTGAAATTTGGGAAAGCTGTGTGGAAAAAACTAAGATCAGTTCTGTGATTACCAGATATAAACCATGACATGGCCAAGATAAATGGTACAAGAACTTATAAGACTGGTTTTCTAAAGCAAATAGTTTGCATGCTCACACTGCTTCTAGGTATTAGTGAAAGGCTTCATCACCTTATCTGCCACAACACAAAAGTACCTCTAAAAACTGCTGGCAAAAAGAGCAAGAAACATGGAATTGTTAGAATGAAGTTGGCTGATCTGATGGACAGTGAATACTGAGAGAAAGAATTGATTTCCCATCCTATCAACAAGCTAATCCCACTCCATCATCTCACCACTGCTGGAGGGAGCATGAGGGAAAGGAAAGACCCTGCTGGGGACAGGACCAGGGCCCACAGACTCTTCTCGGAGGCAGCCCCTGAGATAAGCTCTGAGAGCACACTTTCGATCTCAACTTCCTCCTATCCCAAAGCTTTCTAACAATTTCCACCTGCACACAGAACAGAATCAGAATTCCCATTGTGTTTAACTGCAGCTGGCAAACCATCAGCTCTTCCCTAACAGAAAAGACCATTTCCCAGAAATGAAATGGAAATAGACCAGGAAAACACCTTCATAAAACACACTCTCAAGTTCAGGCTTCTCCTGCTCAACAGGATCACCTCTAAGGAGCAGACAGATTATACAGAGTGCACTGAAACTCATTTTCATTGTTAGAAACAGCATTTTCTTGTCAAGACTGAGGCCAGACAAGATGATGTGATGAAGTTACTGTGCTGTTCTTTCAACTGGAGTTTCATCTAAATTAAATTACACCAAAAAAGGGTTAGTCTTGTTAATTCTCCATCTTTATGTTCTGCTTGAAAGGATGAGTGATTAGTTAAGGTTGTAACCTCAGCCTGTGTTCAGCCAGGATGGGAACATCTTAAGTACCTTTCATTTCTGATGTGCCTCTGCTCTAAATGTTGTACATAATTAAGACTGGCAATAACCATCTGTTTGCAGTGATTCTAAACAAAAAAGATGATGTAAATAAAGGATCAGTCAAATTCACCTGTATTTAAATTAAGTTGGACTTACAGCAAGGAAAAATCAAAATAGGAGGGGAAAAAAGGAAAAAGTACGTACCCAAGTGGTTCACTGCTCCCTGCCCACCTCCTGAATTTCACTTATTTCAGTATCAATATCACATTGAGTTGACCCTCAGGCTCAAAACCCTTCACCCCCTGTGGCACCGCTGCCCTCTGCATTTTAGACAGGAACCCTGAGGTTTTGACACCGAAGATTAGAAACTCTGAGGATGAAATAGAGAGTCACAGCCTGGTTTGGGTTGAAGGGACCTTCAAGCTCCTCCAGCTCCAACCCCTGCCATGGGCAGGGACACCTTCCACTAGAGCAGGTTGCTCCAAGCCCCTGTGTCCAACCTGGCCTTGAACACTGCCAGGGATGGGGCAGCCACAGCTTCTCTGGGCACCCTGTGCCCGCACCTCGGCACCCTCACAGGGCAGAGCTTCTGCCTCAGAGCTCATCTCAGCCTCCCCTCTGGCAGGTTAAAGCCATTCCCCTTTGCTTGTCCCTCCAGGCCCTTGTCCAAAGCCCCTCTCCAGGTTTCCTGGAGCCCCTTTAGGCACTGGAGCTGCTCTCAGGTCTCCCATCAAGGAGCCTTCTCTTGTCCAGCTGAACCAGCCACGCTCGCTCAGCCTGGCTCCAGAGCAGAGCTGCTCCAGCCCTCGCAGCAGCTCTGGGACCTCACTCCAACAGCTCCATGTCCCTCTTGTGCTGTTGCCCCAGAGCTGGTGTAGGACTGCAGGGGGGGTCTCGTGCTTAAGAATCACTGATAACCACTGAACCCACCCTCAAACGGCAGCTCGTCTCACCAAAGTAATACCATTTAGCTTACCAAAGAATGAGAGGGAATAAACCAGTCCTCTTTGTCCCAGAAAGTTTCAAGCTATGCTCTTCTGATACTTCACATTGGCAACTGCAAATAAAAAGACAGTGTTTTAAAACATGAACCTTCACCTGAAAAAACACACTTGTTAAATAGCCAGCAACTTCTACAAGAACTTCAACTGCTATGTTAGCTTGTCTTCTTTAAATAGTAAAAAGTACTGTGTAAGGGGTAACTGCTGAGAGCTTCATATGCCCGAAGAGGGAATTCCACGACTGGAGCTGTCAGGTACATGTGTGCTGGCTGAGGCCTCCTTTCTGCTACAGGCCAGGTCAGAAATCATGGCCACAGAGCAATTCAAGTTTGATTTAAACTTCTTTGGTGCACAGAAGTGAAAAATAACCCAATCCTTAGCAATACAAGTGAGAGGAGAGCTCTCTCAGAGAAGATCCAGCTGCTTTTGTACTCATCTTCACAAGTGGGTTTTACTTTTACACCACAAGCAGCTTCCCCACTGAAATGGGCTGCCCCGAGACCATAGACACAGAGCTCCAGAAGTGGGCACAGCACAAGTACTGCTGCACAAACTGCAGCCAAGCCAAGGAGAGCAGCAATGTCCTCATGGAACCAGCACTCCCGAGCCCCGTCTCTTCACCTCCCGAGTGCTCTACAGCCACTGCCTCAAAAAGAAGTGTCAGCATCGTGTGGCAACCACAGATTTGTCAGAAAGTGATCTGGAGAAAAGCTCAGATTTGCTTTATTCCCATGGAATCACTTCAGTGGGTGGCCACAGCCTCCTATAGCATCAGGACACAACGTTCCATACTAAAATACCCAAACCCTGAAATTACGTGTTCCAGACTAAACCCAACCATTCCTTAAGCATGGAAGCAGCCAAGCTGAAGGAATTCCACTCCCTTGTATCCCGTGTGCCAGAGGATTTGCTCTTCACAATACCTTGGAGCTCTCCCAAGAGCATGCTGCATGCGTATGTGCCTGGAAAGCCTAACCGTATAAACACAGGATCCTGCTGCTACAAAGGCTTTGCTCCTACTCTGATGGGCCACAACTAGTGGGAATTTCACATTCAGGTCCATTAATAGAACATAAATCTCTATTTTGGAGCTCTCTTGTCCTTTAGGGCTTACGATAGGAAAAAAAAAATACAGTATGTACAAAAGGATATATAATTTTAGGACT
>NW_009917998.1:29342-30292 GCF_000696875.1 Nestor notabilis | reverse complement strand
TAGGGAAAGTTTTAAAGGTTCTTTTAAGAAGTAAAATGAGGCTTTTAACTTTTAAAATCCTTTTGCTTTAAAAGTAAAATATGGATCAAGCCAAAGTTCTGACATTTCACACAGTGAACCCACATTAGGGGCATCTCATCTCTATTTCCCTTCAGCTGGTAGTTAGACAACCTGTGCTGTGAGAAACCACCCTGTGGATGATGACAACTGTCACCAGCCTCGGCTCATCATGGCTTGCAATGTTACAAAGTAGTGTCTAAGAGCAACATTAAGTTACCTGCAGCAAAGGTCAATGTTGTTTAATTTGTTTTAGAATCTCTCTCAACCAACAACCCAAATGCCAATTCCAGTAGCTTCATAGGTTGGTAGTTCATTATCATAGAATCCCAGCCTGGTTTGGGTTGGAAGGGACCTTAAAGCTCCTCCAGCTCCAACCCCTGCCACGAGCAGGGACACCTTCCACTAGAGCAGGTTGTTCCAAGCCCCTGTGTCCAACCTGGCCTTGAACACTGCCAGGGATGGGGCAGCCACAGCTTCTTAACCACAGCACACGAGGCACAGAGGACACAGTTTTACTCTGAGGTACCAGCTTAAGCATGCAACAAGTTCAACTTCACAGCCACGTGGTTGTACAAAGTCCCCTTTGACAGGAAAGCAAAAAAAGCAACCATGAAGAGCACTACACAAGTCCAGCACCTCCTCAGAGCCAGTGTGCTGGCCCCTTCCTTCCTTTGAAATAGGCAAGATACACACTGAGGGCAGCAAGAGATGGACTTAGTTTGTGTGCTTTAGGTCCAAGTTAAAAACAAACCTTCACAAAACCTGAAATAAACCTGTTACTGAATTTAATGAGGTTTGGATGAAGCCACTGAATCTCAGGAGTTTTGTAGAGCAGTTTAAAAACAGGACAAAAACATTCCAACACAAGCACTAATAGTCCTGCTTTATTC
>NW_009917998.1:5945-29299 GCF_000696875.1 Nestor notabilis | reverse complement strand
GCAGGGCTGCAGGCACAGATAAGCACCTTGGACCTTATCACTTCCCAAGGCAACTCTTGTGTCAAAGTGAAAGGAAAAGCTGACTGTAAGAAGAAACACAGCCCTGAATTCTACTGGATCTCAAACCAGTTACTGACGGGAGGAGTAATCCAAGCACTGGTGGGGAAATAGCTGCTTAACACAGTTAAACACATCTGAGACCACTGCCCCTGAGAAAGGGGCTGCAGCCTTGCCCTCCCTGTGCTCCCACCCCTTCCTCTGCATCAGCTCTGCCGTCTGATCCATGAGGAGCAGGTTCAGAGATCCCAGCATGGTTTGGGTTGAAGGGACATTCAAGCTCCTCCAGTCCCAACCCCTGCCACGGGCAGGGACACCTTCCTCTCGAGCAGGTTGCTCCAAGCTCCTGCGTCCAACCTCGCCTTGAACACTGCCACGGATGATGCTAAGGACAGGTGAGATACTCAGTGTGGCTGCTCATCTCCACTTACTCCATCATAACCAAGAACAACAAATAAGAACAACTTGTGCCTAAGAGTTCATCTCAATCTCCCCTCTGGCAGGTTCAAGCCATTGCCCTTGGCCTGTCCCTCCAGGCCCTTGTCCAAAGCCCCTCTCCAGGTTTCCTGGAGCCGCTCTAAGGTCTCCCCTCCAGGAGCCTGCTCTTCTCCAGCTGACCCAGCCCAGCTCTCTCAGCCTGGCTCCAGAGCAGAGCTGCTCCAGCCCTCGCAGCAGCTCCGGGGCCTCCTCTGGCCTCGCTCCAGCAGCTCCACATCCCTCTTGTGCTGTTGCCCCAGAAGATGGAAGAGGAAATGGGACCATTTCAGTAAATCCTACAAAGTCAACTGTGTCTAGTAAAGGAACTGGCTTTGCACCATCTTTCTTACTGGGCTGTCACATTCCCACAGCTGGTTTGGTATTTCTTTATTCAGGCACAGCTGATGAAGGACAGATCAACATTGCCCAGTTTTCATTGCTAAGTTCCTCTGCCACAGGGCTCCAGGAGATGAGAAGAGGAACAGTTTAAACTAAGCTTTTGCTTTGAACCACCTCCTTAGGATCCTTCCCTGTTGACTCTTTTGGGCAGTTGGGCATTAATGCACACTTCAGCTACCCCACAGCTCTTGCCTCCATTGGTTTTTGGTGGAAGATGCTCTGGAGGAGCAGTGGGATGATGTACCTCATACTGTGACAGTGAAACACAAGTCATAATATAATTGTGGGGGGAAATTCAGAATTCACATTTCCAAGGTGTAGAACTTTCATCCCTGGAGTATTCCAAATGTGATCAGCCCTTGAGCAACCCATCATCACAGCTGGCCCTACTCTAAGCAGAGCGCTGAACTACACGGCCTCCAAACTAAACTACACAAGTCTGGGACAAGGGTTTTCTTGACGTTTATTTAAATAAAACATTGGCAAATAGCTTGGAAAACCACCCTCAAGTTTTAACAGACATGTTTGTTTAATCCAGAGATTGGGAAGTTGTCCCTTCAGTTTCTTAGCTGAAGGGCTGTATCTAACAAGAACAGAGGAGGAATGATTTGATAAGCATAAAGTGAAATGGCAGAAGAGAACAGCAGCTTTGGAACAAAACAAATCCAAACCTCCCCTAGCTGCAGACAAACTGTCCTCATAGAGATGTAGAGAAACCAAACATTAGGTCACTATTCTGAAGGTGTATTTTTTCCCTCTCTTTGCTGAAATAGGACATTCCTGCACAGGTTAGGCCACACCATGTCACAGCCTGAACACTATACACGTGGCTTATGGCGAAAAGGTCTCTATTCCTGTTCACATTCCCGACTTCATGGTATTCCTGCTCCCACAAAACCATGTCTGCAGTGACTGGACCTCCTCTCACACCGTTATCAACACACAGGTACCAACCATGTCACCACCTTTGTGTTAGGCTGCTTTCTGCTCAGCTTTAACTCATATCCTGGTTATAGCTGGTTCTCCTCCTTTCTCCTTCTATGTTCTTCCTAGTGGATTCTACTTGCTTTGCCCCAAAACTATTTCTACCCTACTCAGTGTGCTAAGGAACAGGAACAGAACACTACTATCAGCTACCTACCATTTGGGCAATGTGGTTAGCTTGTGGCTGAGCTAAAAACCACTGAGGGGTGGGAGCACTGGGACTGGCACCATGAACACTGGTGCTCCCGAGGCTGGGCAGAGCGAGCTCACTGCTTGACAGAGAGCTTTAAACCCTGTGCCTAGAGAAGGAATGCTGATCTTCAGGGAGGAATCTTCTCTATCACACACTTCCTTCGACTGTAAAGTGACAGGATTCCCAGTTTGCAAAGCAGCTGAGTATGAAGGTCTGTCCACATCAACACTGCATCACATCACAGAGTAAGTGGAGATGAGCAGCCACACTGAGCATCTCTCCTGTCCTCAGCCCCATCCCTGGCCGTGTTCAAGGCCAGCTTGGACACAGGGGCTTGGAGTAACCTGCTCTAGTGGAAGGTGTCCCTGCCCGTGGTAGGGGTTGGAGCTGGAGGAGCTTTAAGGTCCCTTCAACCCAAACCAGGCTGGGACTCTGTGGTTAACATGGATGGGAAGCATCAAACTAAGAGCATTTTGAAAATGTCTGCTTCCATTTTCCGTTCTACCTGTGCTGCAGCAAGTGAAGAATAAACTATGAGAGTGCAAAGCATCACAAAGGTTTTGCACCATGTCACTGCACTGACTCATAGGTTAATGGTGGGTAATTGAGCCTCCTGTGGAACCCTTCACAGGCAGGCATATTAGCTTCCTTCACCTTCCCACTCAAAAGAGGCATTAGTCTGTTTTTAAAGCAGTTTAAGCCAATGAGCTTTGCATACTAGTTAAAAACATCACTTCTTGCACTCTTCCAAAACTAAATGCAGAAGCAGTGTTCAAAGTTACAAGAAAAATCATCTCAAAGAGTAGCAAAGCTTGAAAGGGCAGAGGAGCACTGGAGGAGAGGCAGTAGAAACCCTCCTGAGACTGCAGCTATCTGATAGCTCATGGAGTCATTGGATCTGGCATTAAGAGGCACATTTTTGATGTAAAGACTAAAACTCAGTGAAACTTTAGGTGGGATTATAGGATTAAATATTCCAGGAAAGAAGTTTCTTTAGGGAAATATGTTTCTGAATTAGAGATTATGTATCAGTACTCTCCTTCACAGATCCCAGAACAGCCCAGCTCAAGCACCACACCAACCTGACACCAAAATGTGAGGAAAACGTCCTTTCTTCTTGTAAGATTTCAGGTTTTCTTTTCTTTTAATTCCTTTTTCCTTTGGATAAACCCCCAAGATCCAACCGCTGCAACTGTTCATACATAAACCAGGATACAACCTGCCCACCAGAGAGCTTCTGAGGAACCACTGGAAGTTTAAAGCGCAAATGAATAAGCCATTCTGTCATTTTCCTTTTACCTCAGTGACTCCATATTCCTCAACTTGGCACAAGTGACAGACAAATAACATCTACCAAGAAGGACCAAGGAACTACATGGATCGGTCTGAAGCGTGGAGAGATGTGCAAGGAAGGGATCTGAATCTGCCAGCTACATATGACAGCTGACGGGACGTGGAACACTGGTCAGGGCTGAGCTGCTGGACACTTGGTAGACTTGTATAGGTTCTAAGCTAAAGAAGTGACCAAGTGTCACCTTTGTGTATGCAAGGGGCTATTCTGTCCAAAAGTAACCAAAAAGCCTACATGAAAAGTAGGGCAATGTTAGACTGAAGTTACGAAGCAGAAGAAGCAAGTGAGCAAGCCCGAGAGCAGGCAGGCAAAGCTTCCACTTGAAATGGCAGAACAGGGTAAGGAGGGAATAATTTGCTCCTCACACTTCCCATTCTGGCATCGAGGTCCTCACAGCCCATTTGCCATGAGTCACGCTTCCCTCCCCTAGTTCTTCCTTTCTAGAAGGCAAGAAACAAACAGGGGTACGAGGCTGCTAATCAGAGTCCCAAAGGTTTTACTCATCCTTCCCAAACACCTATTCATGCCCCTGCCCTCCTCCAGAACACTGTGCTTGAACTCAGGCCTTTCTGGTACCTGGCTGAGCACTGGGAAGGGGCAGCTGCTCTTGTGGGAGAGCAGTATTACACAGCACCCCTCAGGACAGGCTCCTTACACCCTGTATTGCACTGACAGCCAACGCGACACTAAAAAGATCTACAAGTAATTAAAAGAGAGCTTTGAAACAGGAAGCAGTGAGTCTGATGTAACTCCTTGGAGTTACGAGTTACAGTCCGATCAGTGTTTTCCCTGCTAAACTACCTGAGGACACCTACACCCAGTTACAGCTATCAGCTCCTAAGTGGGTGAGTTGACCACATTTTCACCATACTTTATCTGGCACAAAGCTTTTAAAACCTCTTTAACACAACACCGCCCAGTTCCTTTGTCATAAGACAGCTTTACTGAAATACCAAGGACCTGCTATGAATAAACATTTATTTCTCAAAGAATTAAGTAGGTTAAATTAATATAAGGTGGCCTTAAGAGGGAACTAAGCCCCCCCCAGAGGCTCAGGGTAATAGCACTGATCAACTACACTGCTGGGACACAGTCGAGGCTGTTATCTGCTACCAGGGCTTTCTTCTACTGCACACCTTGCTGTTATGGACTACAGTGCTGTTATGGACTACAGTTTTCATAGAATCATGGAATAGTTTGGGTTGAAGGGACCTTCAAGCTCCTCCAGTTCCAACCCCTGCCACAGGCAGGGACACCTTCCACTAGAGCAGGTTGCTCCAAGCCCCTGTGTCCAACCTGGCCTTGAACACTGCCAGGGACACTTGCCTATTTATTTCTCAAAGCATTAAGAAGGGGAAGTTGAAATGGTAGAATTTAGTTCAAACACCAACTGCCCTCAAATAGCCCTAACCTGCACTAGAGCTATCAAAGAGACAACCATATCCTGTACCAGCAGGACTTGAACCCATCTTTAGGAGTAGCTCAAGAGTGATGCTTCCACCAGCATCTGTCAAATCTGGGGTGAGGCTTCAGCCACAAGAGACCCCTTGTTACGAGCTGACCACCTAAATCTCCCCTTTCAGGAGTTCATCAAGGCTCAGGAGAGCTTTTCTAGGCTCATAAACAGTCGTTTTCTAGAGAGCAGGACAAAGGCTGGTTTGTGCATCATTCACAAGACTGCCCAGCCATGAACAGCCATCAACAGCTCAACCAGCTGCTTAGTACATGTAAATAGTTGAAATAACGTCAGGCAAAAGCCACATTACAAAGAGATAACCCCATGTGTGCTTGCGCATGATAAGAAGAGCAGCAAGAGCTGGGGAAGGAACCACAAACAGCTTCAGTTAGCCCAAGGAATTTTCTGTCCACTCCTATTGAGACAGCAAGTTCCAGTTTGAAGCCAGACACGGGATTTACCAGAGCAGGTTACTGCCCTCCAGCCAACCCCTTCCAGACTGGAACATGCAGGTTATTGCATCAAGCCAGTGCCAGTTTGAACTTCCTCAAATTCCAGCAGCACACTCTGGTCCTCGCCAAGTTCTCCACTGGGGGAGAGGAGACTGGTGCTAGCACTGCCCTTCAGCAAGGCACAGCAGTGCTGAGGCTCCCTATGAGCCAATTCATCCCTAAGATGCCTTCCCCAATTAAGGAAGCTTCCTATATTTAGGTCCCAAGGGACACACAAACAGGTTTAGCTTATCTACCATCTCTGCCTCCAGGAGACCTGCTACTTGATGTCCTTTCTTTGGTCAGCTGATTCAATTCTCTAGGGGGAAAAGCAGGAAGAGCAAATACCTTTTTTCCTGTAGTTTATATTTGGAAGATACTGAAGTGATTTAACAGTTGTTTATTCTCATCGTTTTCCATTCATGGAAAGTCACAGTTGCTTAGCAGGAAATATAACTGGCAAAATACAACTTCCCATTTGTGAATTGCACTTAAATCCTGGACATGGGAGTCCACAACTAAAATAAAAGGCAAGGAAAGGGAGAAAGTCTTAAAAAAGGTCCTATAAACCCACTGAGAAAGGGACACTGAGCCACCACCTGCCCATTGAACTGCAGCATGGAGCTGGGAACAGCAGAGACTGCATCACGCTGGAGAGCTGAACCAGCTGCAGGGCTCCAAATGGGCTTTGTGTGTGCTGTGGGAGGCAGGGGGTGCACAAAGCAGCTGTGCATCCCTTAGGCTCCCCTAAAGAATCCCAAAGTTAGTCTGAATGTGCTTCAGTTTCTGGAAGTAATCTTGAAGATCAGCTATTCACAAATAGCCAGTAGTAAGCAGAAAACTCTTAACAGAGGAGTTGATTTAGTCACACTCAGGGCACAGCAGCGGTGGTTTAGAACCAGTTTGCTCTATTGTGCAATAGGACAAGGGGTGATGGGTTCAAACTGAAACAAGAGAAGTTCAGGTTAGATGAAAGGCAGAAGCTCTTCCCTGTGAGGGTGCTGAGGCGCTGGCACAGGGTGCCCAGAGAAGCTGTGGCTGTCCCATCCCTGGCAGTGTTCAAGGCCAGGTTGGACACAGGGGCTTGAAGCAACCTGCTCTAGTGGAAGGTGTCCCTGCCTGTGGCAGGGGTTGGAGCTGGAGGAGCTTTAAGGTCCCTTCAACCCAAACCATTTCATGATTCTATGATTGTAATTTATTTTTTTAAGCTTATTTACTGTTAAGCCCAGCAGCCCTGCAGCTACTCACCCAAGGCAGTGTGCTTTGTAACAGTCTGCTTCAAACCTTGTCTCAAACACAACATCAACTACAACTTCTCAAGCCACACTTCCAGACTACCCAGAGAGATTGAGTTCAACCATGACAACTCCCCACAAACCTTCTCTGTCCATAACAACTTCCACCATACAAGCACCCAGGCTTGTCAGCTTGCACTGAAGTTGCACAGATATTCAGAGCCAGGAAAGAATCTACTTGGATTAACAGCAGAATTATTCTATGCTTATTCTAAAAGAGTAAACAGCATGAAGCCAAGGTTAAATATATTTAGGCATTTCAGAGAGGCACCAAAGAAGGGTCTGTGGTTCTTTTTAAGGCACATATGTATATCAAAACACTGAGTTTCAGTCAGAGATGAGCTGAAGTTCTGTAGTAGGCTGCAACTTTGCTACTTAGACAAGGTTTGGTATAACCCAGTTACATTCATCAGCCACAGACTCATCCCTCCCATATTTAAAGTTAAAACCCCACTTCCCTAGGAAGATACCAGCAGGTATTTGCCCTGTGTAGAGAAGGAATCAATCCTACATGGTAACTATAACCCCTTCAAAAATCACTGTTTCAGTGGCAAGATCACCCAACAGGAATGAGTTTCTCTAGGGAACAAGAACATTTGAGGCTGTATTTCCCACCTGCTCACTTAAATCAACCCCCACCGAATCCTGTACTGCTGGTTAGGTTTTACCAAGAAGAGGTACTGCTCCAGTACCCTACTTTATACTAAATGCCCTTTAAAAAAAACCACCACTAGTCAGCAATGCAGGCCAGTAACAGTGTCTGTAGATACAGGCAAATGCATTCCTACAGCAATCCAACACTGGAAGCACTTCATCTACAGCAGCCTTTGCAGTGCTGAACTGCTGGAAGAATGCGTTTGTCCACACATACAGGCACTTATGGGACTATCCAGAACACACTTTCCCCAAAACTCAGTTTAGTGTCAGGCAAAGCCTGATTTAAAGCCTCTCACTTTATTCTTCTCTGGTGAAACTTTCTCATGTTGGTAGATATACCATACCCTGAGAAGGAAGAACAGTAATAATGGATCATGTTCTCTGTTCCTTGTGTTTTACCCTTTAGAGAACATTCCCTCCTTCCCTGTGTGACTCAAAACAAACCCAGTTTACTAAAAGGACTTGGTTGTAATTAAGAAATAAATCATAATTTTAAAGTAACAGAAAGTTTGGGCTCTTCAGCAAGTTACCTGAACACAACACACCCACATCTTCCCTCGGGCACTGCGGCAGTGAGTGCAGTTCAGCAAATGTTTCTGATGCATCAGGTAATTCCCATTTTGAATATGGTTTAATCCCAGATTTTGGAAAATGTGTATGTCAGTACGCAGGAAACTTCAGTTGCCCACCACAATTCTGGTCTGCACCTCACAGAATCCCAGCCTGCTTTGGGTTGAAGGGACCTTAAAGCTCCTCCAGTTCCAACCCCTGCCACGGGCAGGGATACCTTCCACTAGGGGCAGGTTGCTACAAGCCCCAGTGTCCAACCTGGCCTTGAATCATCAAAGCCAGCAAGACTTAACCTTCCTTTAGAGAAATATTATAAAGATTTATGATGATTGTACAGCGAATGGAGCATGTCCTCTTCAAGCTGTATTTTATACAGACATGCAGGAGTACATGCGGATGAGTCCTTCTTAAGGATGCAAACCCCGCGCAAATTACACATCTCTAACAGCCTAATTCTAACCTGTGACTTGCAGATACCAAGCCTCAATGAAATGCACAGCAGTAGCATCTCACAGTAAAAGCTAAGTAAGATCAACTGAATTAGTCTATTTTTATTCTTTATCCTTCCATTTGAAGTACCCCTTGTAACCAGCTTAGTAACAAACCCAAGTCTGTACTCAGTGAACTCAAACATGTGGCTGAAACCCATGAGGAGAAAATACTGAGGATGCATTTGCTTAGATTCAAAAGTAAATCAGGAACGTTTTGGCAAAGAAAAAAAAAAAAAGAAGTAGCTACAACATAAAACAGGAGCAATGACAGGTTTAGTATTTGAGGTTTGGGTCTTGATTTACCGCTTTGCTCCGGATGAAATTAAATGGCAGAAACTCCCCTGACCTCAAGTGACAACATCTCATTTCAGGATGAAGCTGCTGACAACCTCAGCTTGCTCAGGCACCCAAGGATCTCCTTTAAAGATCTTATGAGGTGTCAGCCTTGGTCAGAGCCCAAACCAAGAAAGGGCAGGAATCTCTTTCCATCTCATAACTACCAAAGCTGCCTGCAAAGCTGCCATCAGGTGCAGGACTGAGCTTCACAGGCAGCTTTCATGCTGAAAGAGACCCCAATTCACTACCAGAGACTTCTGTGCAGTCAACAGTCATCACAGCAACACGACTTAATATACCATTGCAAAAAGCACAACACACCTTTGCCCCTTTAAGCCCAAACAGGAAAGTACAAAGAACACAATTTGAGAACAATTTGGGTTGAATGGGACAAGTGAACATCTGTTAGTCCAAGCCCCTACTCAACACAGTTGCCGTTAGATCAAGTTGCTCACACTTGTCCAGCCAAGGCTTGAGTAGCACTAACCATACTCCTTCTAGACAACCTGTTCCAATATTAAGGTTGGAATCTTAAACTATGGTCAGAAAAATACTCAAAGGACTCCTTCACACTGAGCATAACCAGCGAAAGCAACAAGGATAGGAACAATGTTGGGAATACTTTGGTCCACCTCACTTGTATTTCAAAAGGTTACATATTGGTGTAACAAGTCTGTGCGTGAAGACAAATCCAGGAGCAAATGCTCAGAGCTGAGCTGAAAAAGCATTTGTAATTTAGCTGAGAGCTCACTCAGGAACAGCCTCAGTTCCTGAAAGAGCTCACGCTTTTGCACATCTAGATTTAAATGCCAAACTTCTCTCCTGAGGAAAGATACATCTTTATGTAAGGAAAGCTTCCTTGACAAGCTTAAACTACTCTGTCAACCAAGTGCAGTGATCTCCAGTATGTCTGCTCCACTAAACTTACCCCCTTTGTGCCATTCGCTTGGCAGTGTAACAGCTCTGCAAGAGGTTCAGGTGCAGCAACAGAACCACTCTTAAAGCCTCCCCTGATGGTGGAAGCTTCATGAATAACCAGTGACATCCATGACCACTTGCAGCCAAACTTCTGTGTTCAGAGGTTGGCATGAACTGAAGATGTTCCCGTTCCCAGTTAGCATCACCACAGCTGCTGAAGAACCTCTGCCAAGAAGAGGTAAGAAACAATGGCCTGCTTTGGTATTTTACTGCTACACACAGGACAGCTCCAGAGCAGGGGTGTGTAAATGCTGCTGTAAGGGAAGATGCTTTCCAGGCCAGGCATGCTTTGGTGATGGGTTTTTGGACGAGGATCTTACATGTAGTTGCACAATAAAGTAAACAAGGGAGGCAAAGCTGACAGCCTGAGAGCTGAGGATTAATGACACAGCAGATATTTGCTCTACTCATACATGCCACGGAAATCAACTTGTAATTGCATCTTAACATGTCTATATATGAAAGGACTGAGTGAAGGATTACACATGAGGAAGTGCAAGCACTGTGATCACTGTGAAGCTTTAGTTCAGCTTCTCTTGGGATATGCATGATCCCCAACTCCCTTCTCCATCTTCTCCCTCCCATAAAACCCCACCTTCCCTCAGGGAACTAGGTGGACAACTCTCCCTGAACCCAAAACTGCATTCTGTTCATTTTAATCATGCCTCCTCATCAGTGTGCAGTCCTCAACCAAGGCAATCTTCTCTACACTGCTCATTTCATGGCACCTCCTCTGAGGATCCTCAGTGCTTACCACAGCTTTAACACTGTCCCATATGGCTACGTGGTAGTGATGTGTTTTTAAAAGGTTGGAAAATGAAGCCTAGTAAGAGTTCACAGCATCAGAAGCATCTTCTAGTTTTGGTACCCAGAACAGATGTCTAAAGTGTAGTTCTTCAAATACTCCCCATTTCCATAGCAATCTGCTCCGATTTGGGAAGTACAACTCTACCAGCTGGGGGCTGAGCTGCAGAGATGAGTGCTCAGGCCTGAAGGTGCATCCTTAACACAAAACTATAACTCTACACACACCCGTATGAGTTTCCAGGTTGGACAGAGGGGCTTGCAGCAACCTGTTCTAGTGGAAGGTGTCCCTGCCCATGGCAGGGGCTTGGAACTGGAGGAGCTTTAAGGTCCCCTCAACCCAAACCAGGCTGGGATTCTATGATAAAGTCAGAGGTAGAGCTTTCCAGTTTCATTATTTTGCACATAGTGCCAGTGAAATTCCCTTCTCAAACTAGGTAATCTTTGCCCCTTTGACGTTTTGCACAGCAGCATATTGCAGTGTAAGCTGAAAGCTCTGCAGACATGAGGGAGATGAGTATGCCACCAGCACTGAAGGGATATTCAAGTTTTACACATGTTCAAGCTACACTGATAGTAAAACTGGAAATCCCACAAGGTTCCACAGGCTCTTGTAGCAGAATCTGTACACCAAGCAGGAGCAGCTGAACTCCACTGAGATGCTTTTCCCTCCATGTGCTTTTATTACTGTGGGTAGCCCAATACATCTGTTGGGGTCCCTCACCCACCCTGAAGCACTGCAGCATCAGGCTGCACATCACCTTTCCATACAGCCACCCAGCCAGATGCAGCCTCCACACTAAGGGACACCTTTGTCTGGCTTTGGGCACGAGTTATTTCTCCAGCAACTTTAGAAACAGCCTGTTTTCTTTAAACCATTACAGAAAAGGCCACTAAGTTATCTTAAAATGCAGTGTGTGTGATACCCCACATGTCACCCGCCTCAGTGAGGCATCACGGCAACGCTTCCACTTCGCCTGCCACAGCTTTACCTCCTGTTTGTCTTATAGAAGGATGGCAGAAGTCTTTATGCAAGTTCACCTCTGCCATACTTGTTATCCTCCCAGGAGCCACTGAATGAAATGGGAGTTAATGAATAACACAGGAGGAATTATTTCATTAGCCCCACGGTGAAAGAGAGACATCTAATTCTTGGCTATGATGTCAGACTTGAGAACCAGCCAGCAACACTTGTTCAGGCTTCCACTGCTCAATCAAGTGCTGCACTAGTGGTGTTCACAGCAGAGGGCTTGGTAAGACTGCCAGAGCATGGAGCAGAGCTCTCAGAGAGCAGACTTGGGAAGGATTAAAGCAGCATGGGTGAGGGACTGAAGCCTGGCATTTGCTTCCACAGAGGGAGGACAGGAGGGGGAGGTTTTTAGCAGTGTACATTTAATGTATGGGCCTTGCACAGAGATGGAAATCAATGCAGCAATTTTCCCCTTGCCTCCACTTTAGAGTCCCAACCCCACACCAATTACCACCAGTCTCTGGTACAACCTGTCAAATTCCATCAGCAACCCAAGGCACTTGAAAGAAGTCTGAAGCAAGGCATAGATCCTTCATCAGTCATCACCAGTCCTGTCTTCTGGCATTCGAGGCTACCTCCCTTCAACTTTTCAACTAATGCTTCTCACAATAGAATCTGATGCTTATGACTTCAAGTAGATGTTCACTCCCCTGTGAAAACACACCTATCTCCTGCTGGTATGGGTAGGAAGGAGGACAACTGCAACAAAGACTTCCTCAGCCTACCAAAGTCCTCCTTCAGGTCATCCACACACTTTCCTGCAATAAAAACCAGCTTTAGATTGCCTGACGAGTTGGTGTGGTTAAAAGACTGTCTAGTTCTAGTTCTGCCAAGGAGACCAGGCAGTTTAAGATCATACTTAGATAGTATTTTACTATTCCACAGCCATGGAAGTCCATCCTCACTGAGAGCAGGACAGCTGTGCTAAGCAGTGCTCTGCAGACATTTGACACTTAGGACAGATGATGTTCCTTCCTGTCCACAACACCCCTGTACTTCCCTTACATTAGTCAGGAGCAAGCTCAGAGACAAGAAAGCAGCAGACATTTGAACAGCCACGCATTACTGAGTTTGCATAACACATCAAAAGCAAAAGCTAATTGTACCATACCCCAAGCCATGCTGGAAGAAACACTATCTCCAAGGTTAGTATGGGCTGTTCTGTCATTCTCACATGTAAGACGTATTCATATTCAAGTCCTGGCGTCACAATTCCTCAAGAATGCAATGCTGAAGTATATTTAGAATGCTTCTGTTAATACGATAGCCAGCTTCCATAATGACATTAAAGTATCCTAAATCCACTACTTAAACCACTATGGACCCAATAGAGTGAGGCCAGAGGAGGCCCCAGAGCTGCTGCAAGGGCTGGAGCAGCTCTGCTCTGGAGCCAGGCTGAGAGAGCTGGGCTGGGTCAGCTGGAGAAGAGAAGGCTCCTGAAGGGGACACCTTAGAGCAGCTCCAGTGCCTAAAGGGGCTCCAGGAAACCTGGAGAGGGGCTTTGGACAAGGGCCTGGAGGGACAGGCCAAGGACAATGGCTTGAACCTGCCAGAGGGGAGACTGAGATGAGCTCTGAGGCAGAAGCTCTTCCCTGGGAGGGTGCTGAGGCGCTGGCACAGGGTGCCCAGAGAAGTTGTGGCTGCCCCATCCCTGGCAGTGTTCAAGGCCAGGTTGGGCACAGGGGCTTGGAGCAACCTGCTCTAGTGGAAGGTGTCCCTGCCTGTGGCAGGGGTTGGGACTGGAGGAGCTTTAAGGTCTCTTCCAACACAAACCAATCTATAATTCTATTATTCCATCGTTCTATAAGCATTTATCTTGAATTCTTCAATAACCGTTCAAAATAGCCATATTTCAGATTCAATACTAATCTCATGGCACTATCTGTAAAACTGACAGGAAATTCAGTAAGACAAATGATCAAAAGTTGGCTTTTATTACATGAGAACCTTCTGAACTTGTGTGGAACAGCATCAACACCCAGTGCTGCCAGTAAACAGCACCTCCCTGCATGTGAAGAGCATCTGCACACAGGTACTGCCTCTGGGCCACCATCTCCACACAAGCAGCCGCTGCCAGGCAGAAAGCCCCGAGGTGCTGCCCAGCAGGCAGTGCCCATCACCCACTGGGTGCTCAGCAGAGCATATAGCTGTGCTTCCTCCTGCAGAGCTGCAAACCAGTGCCTAAAGGTAAGCATAACAGTACACAGTGAGGCAAGAACCAAGGTTTTGAGATGGTGTGCAACCTGGGACAGAACTGGTGCTCTCACTGGTGGGGCTGGGAGCCTCCACAACTCTGCCCTGTGCTGGAATACTGCTCTAGGTTCAATCATGATACACTTCCTGATGAGTCAGAGCTGGCCTTACACAAGGCAAAGTTCTGCAGAGCTCTTTAGCAGGGTCTTTGGAGGCTGTGTCTGTACTGTCCCTACAGCAGTGTTTGTTAAATGAATCTTCATGCCAAGAACACTGCCAAAGCCACCTACAGCCAAGAGATTCATCTTTACTGGAAGCATCCTTAGCACTGCCTCCAGACCAGATGTACACAAACACTGCCCTAGAGGCCTCAAGTGTCTTCTCACCTAAAGCCCAATTTTGGGTCTGACCTGGTCTCTTTTTCAAAAGAAGGTCCCCATTCCATTCCTTAGCGTGCAGTTCTCACCTGTGTTGGACACCCACTCCAGGAGACAGGCAATGCTTGATTCAGTTGTATGGTTTGGCAGGAGGACAGGGCAGCAACATCCAACTGTCCTTAAAACTCTGCAGTTTCCAGCTTAAACACACGTAGAAAGCATCACTAGAAGGATGGAAACAGTGTCATCCAGGCTGTGGCAGCATCAGTCATTAAAAACATAGCTGCACACCACATTCTTTGGTGTTCAGATGTGAAAAACAAGCAGCTCACCAGACATTCCCTATAGGAACATACATTCCTCCACAGCTGGAAAACCACTGCAATTCTTCCTGCATCCCCCCAACTTTTTGCTAGCATTAAGTAGCTGCCCAAGTGAGAGTCAATTATAAAGTCATTCTGTCACCACCACTATTTTCTCAGAGCTTAAAAATTAAATCAAGTATCCCACTACTGGAATTTCATTACCAGGAAGCTGCAATAATGCTTATTGCATTACGGTTCTTGGTTTGTTCTCCCAATAGAACCACTCAGTCACTTCCACGCTTTGAATTAATTATTACTAAACTGAGGTAAATGCAAACAGAAACTCCAAAAGCATGAAAGAGCAGGAGGAAACCAAGCTCAGCTTAAACTGGATTCTTTGTGATCACCTGCAAGTGCCAAGGAAATTCTCACACAGCTCCAACCTGCATGAGAAAATCCAATCCCTGATGATCAGAGCTTCAGAGTGGCCACATGAAGATTATACAGCAAGGTAAAGACTCAGGCTTTATCTACACACTTGAGATTAGCAATGACAAAGGTTTATCATAATGTACAAAAACCCCTAGAACCTGGATGCAGTATTTCTAGGATGTTCTGTCAGATCCTCTCAGCAAAAAAGCATAAAAAAGCAGGAATGATTCTCTGGAGAGTCCACCAGAACCCCAGAGATCTTGGTTCTCTAGAGCTTCTTCCGCACTGATCCAAGAATACCCTCAGTCATAGTCTTCTCTCATTCAACTGAAGGGAAGCAGGCACAGCCTCAAGGAGCTGATGGAAGGCAGCAGCCAGATTCAGCCCTGGCACACCTGATTTTACAGAAGAGCTACCAGGTGCCAGAGAAGTGTCACTGGCTTACACTGACAGGATAGAAATTGGAAGTGTTCAAACAAGCACCTCATTTGAAATTGCTGGTGTGAGATGTTCAACCTGCACCTGAAAGCCTTTGAACCTGACCAGTGGAAGTGACTTCTGCAAAGCAATGAGCCTCACTCAGCAAGAGCAGCACGCTTAGAAAGGAAGTGAACAGGCAATAGAGTGTTTCAAGTGTCAGTCTTCCTGAGCGTAGCCAGGACAAAGTGCTTTTTGTTTCTACCTTTGAGCTCTTGACAAACCAAACTAGATTAAATGTGCTACCAGCCTGGCTTCTACATCACAGCCGGATACAGGGTCTCATGAAGAGACCTGCCAATACCCTGCAGTAACTCACAGCCCAGCAGACAGGCAATGCGTGTGTTCCATTGCCCTCAAATGAGGGCTGAAGCAAATCATGTCTCTTCAGCATCACAACAAGTGACAGGGAATCATTGTGCTTGCAGTCAAAATCAAATAAAAGCTCAGAAACAAGAGCTAGAGGTCCTACCTGTATAGGAGTTAACCAACATGAGTAACAACATGTTTAGTCTTGCTACAGCCAGGAGGAGTATCTGCCTGAGCACAGTTATCAATGAAAGCTTTATTACCTCCAGGAACAGGCTCTGAAATACACACATTTGTGGTTTGTACATTTTTCATTTCACCTTGCTAAGTTCACCAGCAGGATCTTCTGCTGTTAACCAGTTACTGAATAACTTTCCAGCATGAAGTTCCAGAGCATTAGTTCTCACTACTGAATTAAATACACAGCTGCCTTAACATCCACGAATCCAATTACCATAGTCCGTAACCCACAAGGACTAAGCACATTTTATCTGTGGAAAACCTATGAGCATTTATCAAGTAACACATCAAATCTTAACCACAAATACTAAACAAAACCAACAATTCAACCGTTTCAGTTAACAATTAATAAAAGACTTCTGAGAAAAAGGGATGCATCTGCATCCCTTTCCTACATAACTCTAGAGTACAGCTCGAGTAGCAGCACAGGCACAACCAGTGGCAGGCAGCAGCAGAGGCAAAGCCTAGAACTGTGTGTTCAGACTCAGTCTGGCTGAGATACAGAACAGTTTCAGAAGCTGCATTGTTGAAGGACAATTTGAAACCAGAAAAGGCCATGCTTTCAGCATTCAGGCCTTCCTGCACCAGCCCAAGACCCCAGTGCTGTAAGGCAGACAGTATCCTTAGCTCCAGTCTCACATGATCCACAGATCATGGAGGAATCACACGATGGTTTGCATTAGAAGGGGCCCTCACAGAAGCTCTGTGGCCTCCTCTGGACTCGTTCCAACAGCTCCATGTCCTCTTCTGTTGTTGCCCTAGAGCTGGACAGAGGACTGAAGGGGAGCAGCAGCAGAGGGGGAAAATCCCCTCCCTTGGCTGTGCCTATCCCAGACTGCAGCACACCAGCAGCATTCTACCTAATGCTACAGCTTTAGCAACAGGACCATTTTACCTACAGAAACAAAAATCAAGCACTGCAGAAGCTCCAGTTAAATGCTTTACCTGCAGCAAGCCTGTCTAGAAGCACTGCATTAAAAACTCCCCTTCAGTCTAGTCATGCTGAACATGGCACTAGGACCGCAAGCTAAACCGAGAACATGCAGTGTGCTGGCAGAACACTGAAGCAAAGGTTAAGTTGCAGATCTCTACCTCAAACCTGTCTACAAGGAACACTGTCACTTGTGGCTAAAAGTTCAAATACTGGAAGAGAAAGAACCACAGTGGAGTTCTGATGCACCTACCTCACCTTAAGTCCCATTCCTCCAGCTCAGTGTGAGCAAATTCTGTGAAAACTTTACACCAAGCTACCCTGAAATACTAAAAATAGAATTCGTGCCTACTGGTTTACACAAAATCTGCTACTTCTACCTTTGAAAAGTCAGTGAGGCTTGAAAGTACAGCAAACCTAACTAGACTGATTCCTTATTTCAGAACTGCAGCCTTCAGACCCTTCCACTGAAGTTACTTCACCACCAAGCACTACATTGAGATATTCCATATACCAAGGACATGTTGTAGCATTCACCCAGCCTGTTTTGTTTAGATGAGACATTAATAAGGACTTCTCCCCATTCCTTCCCAAAAAGGAAGCCTGTAAAACTGACATCAGATACACATACATCACATCACTTCCAAGGTAAGGCTGAGATCGAACACTCTTCATCTCAGAAGTATCTGGATCAATCTCCAGGTTTTCACAGGCAGAACTCTTAAGTTTAACACCAAACATTAACAAAACTGCAGAATGAAGAAGGTGTAAGGAGACAGGCACAGCTGCTTGCTACAGGTCACATTCACTTCTTTCTGTTCAAGGAAAAACTTACCCACCCAGTAAGTTTAGGGTGACACACGCCTTGGTATTTAAATAACTGAGATCTAGAGATGTAGGACATAGGTGACTCAGTAGGAGCCAACTCTTTAAACAAATGCAGGTTTTAACAGGAGAAATCCCTGTTCTATTCTTACAGAGTTTAAAGGTTACAAAAAGCTCTGTGTTGGAGGAACACAGCAGCACCAGGCAAAGATGCTCTGAATTCCACAGGGGGGCTGAGCTGCCACTCACACAGCATGAGCTGCGGATTCTCAGCTTCATGGGAAGAGCTACTACTTTCTCTTCCATATTCTTACATACAATAAACCACCAGATGTTTAAAGTCTGGGTTCTGGATCAAGTGTTATTAAAATAACCCAAGTGCCCAGGTCATGATTTGAGGGGTTAAAGGGAAGTGACTCTTGGGAAATCAGCTAACAACAGCACATCCTTCAGAGAAGTCTCAAGCCATCGTATCTGTTTCAACATGCATGAGCTCTGCTAAATCAAGTCTTTCGACACCCCTTAGCACAATCCCCTGGGGAGAACACAACGGCAAGACCTGACTAATTGCTATGAAATACAGTGCCAATTGTGTTTTCTTTTGCGAACGTGATAGAGGCACCCAGTTGTTTTACCACAAGTGATCTTCATTCTCTGAACTAGTCCCAGGGTGTTCCTTCACCTTCCACATTTTAGTTTGCTGCAAATACTTCAGCAGATCTATCAAGACCAGGACAAGGCTTGGAGCAACTTGCTCTAGTGGAAGGTATCCCTGTCTGTGGCAGAGGTTGGAGCTGGGGGTGCTTTAAGGTCCCTTCAACCCAAACCAGGCTGGAATTCTATGACCTTAAGAACACCAGCCCCTCACAGGGACCCCATTCTTCCTCCTAAGTTTTCCAGTGTCAAACAAGAAGCTTGAAGTTCTACAAAACAGGTGCTCCAAGCCCAGTTTAACATTTACTGATTGTCAGTTCATGGAAGTTCAAAACCTGCCCTTCCACAAGCAACAAAAAACCCAGCTGGCTGCACCAGCAACTGCACCTCAATAGGCTTCACAGCACCAGCTCCCCACTCCCACAGGTCTTTCCAGCACCCACACCACCTGAACAGACCTCAGTGTTCTCTGCACCTGCAGGGGCAGCCACAGCACTCCAAACCCTGCCTGGAAATTCAAAGCAGCTCCAGGAATTCTTCAGTTGTCTTGGCAAGAGTCAGTATAAGAACTGTGCAGTTTAAGCACATAAATTAGGTTCTGCAAGTGTTTTTGGCATTAGGCCTTTCTTTAAACTGCAGCTTAACTAGACTGTCCCCAGCCACCTGCTTGTTTCTAATATGGTACTTCATGCACAAAAACTTAAGTCCTTCCCTGTCCTTTCATGATACAAGTAACTTCAGACCAAATTCTTTTGACAAGGCATGTTTTATCACTCCTCACCTTTGGTAAGTGAAGTCTTTTTAGCTCCATGACAAATGTTACTGAACCTGCAGCATGGTTTTACAAGAATTCTTTATTAGTGCATTCCTTGGTCTGCTGGGAATAACACATGGCAGCAAGTGTTTATAATGAGACTAAAACCTGAGTTTTGTTATAAGAATCAGAAACCACAGTAGCATTTGTTTTAAATACTTAGAAATTGAAAGGAGATGAAGCAGATTAACCATATTGCAATTCTGGGACTCGAAGCATGTTCAAGTACACAAGGCCTAGCTCTGCTAGGTCTCTAATGTGAATGCCAAACAATCCGGGTGTAGGAGCAAGCATGCTAGAAGTAAAGGCACTGCTTCAGCAAGGGCTGGCCAGAGCATCACCACCTCTGGGTGAGCACCGGCCGGGTCTCAGGGAGCGGGACATAGTGCTGGGGCAGTTCAGAATACTAGACCATAACTTGAAATCACGGGCAGAAAAACAAGCTACAGGGCAGAGCACACAGCCTGCTCTCCAGCGAGCTGCCACGCTGCTTCCTCCCCAACCAGCACAAATCAAGCTGTCTTATACAAGAGAAAAAGTCCTCATACCTCAGTGCTGAACGAGAAGATGGCAGTCAAGGAATGATGCAACAGGCTATTAAAACTAATAGGCCTGTGGGTGTGACCCTCAAAGGACAGGAGCACCTCAACTTGTACCTTCTACAAACAGCTCAGTAGAAAGCTAGTCTGAAAACAAATGGAAGCAAGAAACAGCTCTTACTGTCCTTGTTACGCCAATCTTACACTTGGCAAATCAAGCAAAATCCTTTTGTCCACAAGTCCGAGGGCTCCACAGGAGCACCACACTGCCCAGCACAGGCAGGGACAGCAATGAACCACCACCCTCCCAGGTGAGCAGCACACCAAGCAGGTTGCAAGATTGCTTCTCACTCCAAGTTGATTGCAACAGCAGGATTGGCATTGCTTTTCTCAGGGAATTACTAAAATATTCTCACCTTTAGACCCTTCCACTGGTGGGTTATTACCAGTGTTTCAGAGCTCACAGGAAGAAGTTCCTATGCAGCGTATTACAGAGCCTCTAGTGCCTTAGCAATTGAAAGCTAGAGAGCTCCTAAGCCAGCCTACCAGTCAACACTTGAGAAGCAAAAGACAATTTGGCTGGAGTAATAAGCTAAGTATAAAGCCACCATGACCAGAGCTCTCCGAGTATTCCTGCATTTCTTTTGTTGGGAGTAAACAGCCTGGGAAGAAGCAGAGGCTTCAGTGGTGGGTACAATCAGTTACTGCAGCTACTCCAAGCAAAGCAACAGTGATCTTGTGCTTATGGACCAAATTCTGCAAAGCAGCACCAGGAGTCAAGATCAGCATCTTCCAAATCAGTGGAGTTTGTTCACCACCCTCAGTTCATCAAACTTCAGCATTTCAGGGAATCCTATTGTTGTAGAACCCCCAACATACTCAGCTTGTCTAGCCCTCTCATAGATCAGTGCTGAGCCTGTCATTCAGAAGCCAAAATGCCAGTTTGATACATGGAAGCCAGTCTGGTTCCAGCTACTAAAGCCTGCAGAACTGAAGAGGGGGAAAGCATCATGACAGTGACTGGCTATGTTGGTACCAACATTATGCAGCTATACAAGAAACTACTATTTGCTGAAATTAACTTTTAATGAATATTTATTATTCATTAACCAGGGTTTGTGAGTATTACTTTTACAGCCACATATCCACTGATGTCCCATATGGTCACAGATTCTGAAGGAAGGACTATGGTGAGCTGTACCACCACCAAGGAAGCTTCCACATCAACACCCTAATACACAGTTTGAACATGTGGAGGTGTTCTGGACATACAGGCATACTCTGAGTAAACTGAAGTTGTAGTCCTTTTTATCATGACCTAGGTAGGAGCTCCAGAGCAGAGATCTGATCTCCTTACTCAGAAGTCTAACTCTGCTTCCCCCGGGTTTTGCCAGATCGCAACCCAGCAATAAAATACTAAACAACATGGTTCTCAAGAACTAAAAATTTCCATGTGGCTTCTATCTGCAGTCTCAGTTTACTTGTCTGTTACATACATGGATGCTCTGCTGCAGTGAAGTACACTAACCAAACACCTCAAATCATGTGGTACTCATGCTTGAGTCTGGAGGGATTAAGAGATTCCAGTCCAGAGCAAAAGAAAACAAGCAAGCTATTGTATTCTGCATTAGAAAACAACTATGCCTTGACCATAATCCATCAGCCAAGCCAACAAGGAAAGCCCAGCAGACCTCAAAATATTTACCTTGTTCCATCTTCCTCCTTTCTCCTCAGAGAATTCAGATTTTCCCAAAGAGGAAAAAAGGTGCATTCTTTTGGAAGTTACTCAAAGAAAGGTTCACTGAGCATAGACAAAGATGATGATTTAATTATAATGGGTATCCAACCATAATATAATGCCCCGTTCACAGCAAATTCCTGCTACCAGCAGTGGGAGAGAATGAAGAACCTGAATTCTCAAATGCACCCATGACCAGTGTGTCCACCCATCACCATGTAATTAAAGAACATGAATGCCTAATTGTAAAGATGAACACTTGCTTGATAAGGATTAGTCATTCATTTGATGAAAAGCTTATTCACTGTTAGAAGCGCACAGTGCTTAGATGGAAAGTAGTAAAAGGTCTGCACACAGAGGCCGGAGACTTGCAAGTTTACATTACACACACTTCACCTGCTTTCAGCTTCCATCTATTAAAGGACAATAATCAAACTAACCTGGAAATGCAACCTGCTTACACAGTCTAGTCAGGTTTCTTGGATCAACATGCCCACATTACACTAATAGATTTGTTCTTGGAAGTGAAAAAAAAAAAAAAAAAAAAAAGGAAAACTCAAATAGAACAATAAAACCAAAGCTATCAGCTCACAGCACTGAGGGGTGTTTCTACTCTAGCCCATAGCAAACTGACTGCAGAATAGACAGAGCAATGCCCTCACATCCATTCTCAAGCAAAGCTGCTCTGCAGTGTGGCAGGTGAGTTTTCCTCTCATAGCCTCTCCTTTGTGCTCATCTGTTCTTTGTCAGGACACAGACAAGTATTCTAAAAGCCTGAACTATAGAAAACCTACAGTACAGCAAAAGTCATGTTTGGGAACAGTAGTTGAGAGTCAGAGAAGGCACTGAAGGCTGGAGGCAAGTAAAACTGCACACAGTTCAGCTGCAACAGATCCAGGAGGTCTGAAAAGGTCTCAAACACCCTCTCAAGGATGCAACAAACACTATAATTACAAAGAGAACTTCACAGCATCTCATTTATCTCCGGTTTAAGTTTCAATGATAGCAATTACAAGCTTACAGATAGCAATGCAGTAAGTAAAGCTTTCCCAAGTACACATTTAGGTCAATTAAGGCTACAAGAGATGAAATCAGCCACCACAGCAACCACCTTGCTCCCTTTCCTGATCTACCTGCAGAGAAAACACAGAGTCAGGCTGCTGGTCACCTTCTAACTACCAGGTAGGAAATTCCAGGGAAATGCTTTCCACCAATTCCAGGCTCAGCTGCAACCACTTCCCTGAGCAGCTTAGGATTGAAACTAATTTTGAAAGCATGCAGAGTGATAGGACACAGATAGTTCCAGTCTCCTACATCAGCCAGGAGACTGGAACATTGCAACCTCTGCTGTACAATAAAATCAAGGCTTCACACCAAAAGTACTGAGAGTTGTGCTACCCATGTAACACCCACTGCAGGATGCTAAATGAGGTTCATAAGCAGTTCCAGTGCTACAGCAGGTACAGTGAATTGTTTGTACCTCTCTGGGCGCACAGACATTTTGTTACCACTTCTTTAATTCAGCCCTCAGTTTCACCCAACTCTTCAATGCTTTCAACTACAATGTCCAGTAACTAAACTGAAAGCAAAATTCTAGTAGTCCGTTCTTGACCTATGAGGTGCTAAACTCTGCATGAGCGAAGACTCAAAGAAAGATCTGATTTTCCATCTATTTTCTGAAATTCTGCCACCAGCTGTACAGAACCTCCCCCCCCAAAAAAAAAAACAACCCAAAATAAGAACCCTACTTGCAGAGTAGTCAAAGCACAGAGAACCTGAGGAGTCACTCACAGGCCTTGGAAGGCTTCTGATCCCCATCACCCCAAAGGGCTGCTCACAAGGGTGAGCTGAGGAGACAGCAAATACCTGTGGGCAGGTCCTGCCTCTGCTCCACTCTCCAAGAGCAGTCAGCAAGCCAACTTCTTGTCTGCAGACTGGATCTCAGCCTATG
>NW_009917998.1:0-5930 GCF_000696875.1 Nestor notabilis | reverse complement strand
ATTCCTGTCCTCTCCTCACACAGGTGCCTGGAAGCAGCTCCTCCAGGCACTTCCAGGAGTGAGAAAGCAGCACTAGAGAAAACAGCCTCATTCTGTCAAAATCCTGCCTGTTCCCCGCCTATCCAGGAGTCAAAAACCTTCTTTAAAGGCACAGGGAAAGTGAAACTATTTTTATTTCTTCCTGAAGCTTTGGCCTTCCAGGTAATGCTACAGAATTAACGCTTTGATTATAGCCCTAGTTTCCAGGCCCAGAGTTGGAGAAGCAAATGAGGCCCACAAAAGGGCAACAGAAAACTGTCCTACCAGTGTTTTTATAAATAATGTCTATAGCAGCACATAAAGCTCTGGTATTGGAAAGAAACACTAAAAATCATGGCAATGCAGCAGTCTTCCTCCACAAACTCAATTTGAAGTGCATTACTTCTCTCCATACTCACTATATGTTCTAGGAACTGAACCTTGTAGAGCACCAGAACAGTCAAAACACTTAAAGAGACTACTGGCCTTATGTCCACAAGAGCCCTCACCATACAGCCAGACACTCAAGCCAAGGATCTCTAGTCCAAGCTATTTTGTTTCAGAAATCTCAGCTAAAGCATGATGTAGAGCTTTTCACCTGGTTTTCCTGATGGGAAGTCTTTCCACACTTCTAAAGTAGGGTAAGAAAGACCACAGACAAGAGAGCCTTTGGTACAAGTCTTATCCATGGGCATAGTGTACTCACAGTATGAGAAGCACACACCAGTAGTAAGTTACCTGGACAACGTTGTTTCCTTGAAAAGTAGGAAGCTGAGATCACAGTGAAACAAATCTTTCCCAGCACTCTTCCCAGTAAGAACCTGAGAAGGTAGATCCTGCACATCTGCTACAGATAGTCACAGTAAAGAACTTTGGATCTGAAATTAAACCAAGACAAAACAGCTGAAGATATCCTACAGAACTGCCCCAGCTGAAGAAACTGAGTACTTAAATCCTGCTTCCACCTCTCAGGGTCTAACAGGAATGCTGAGCAGCCCAGGAACCTAATCCTGCAGGCAGAAAAGCACATGTAGATTGATTCTTCCTGTAGCCAAGTGAAAATGCAATCACAGCTTCATTTTAAAGCTTTGCCAGAAGATAAAAAAAAAGACAGTGCTATGAGAGCTCTGACATTCAGGTGCTTGCCCATGAAGCAAAATTGCTTTCTAGCTCTCCTTGCACTGAAGGCTCCCACTTAGTCTCCCCAGCAGCATGCACCAGCCACCACACTAGAGGAGCCTGTGGAGAAGCGCTGTCCAACCTTGTGGGAAGCATCACAGCAGAAAATACAGGAGTGACTGGACTAAAAGAACATGTAAGGGAGCACGGAACACACAGCTCAAGATCAACATACATAACAGAGAGGCAGCAGACAGTTAAATACCAAAGCTCAAGTGTCAGGACCCAAGTCTCTCCTACATGGCTCTTCACTGTCTCTAGGCCATGTTCTGGAAGGTCAGAGGCCCGTGGCAGCCTGCCTTGCTGTCCACACTGACTGGATTCAGACATTTGAACACTCCCTCTTACAGCTCTCATTGTAGGGAACACACCACAGTGAGGTGCTGGCCTGTCCTCACTGCCCTCCCAAAAGCCCAGCTCTTCCTCAGGAGCCAGAGACTAACCCCAAATTCCTGATTTCATTCCAGCTTCAAGCTAATTCCACAGGTGACACAGTAATTTCCCAAGCTAAGCTCTGGCTTCCCAGCTAGCGCTAACTCTAATGCTTCACAAAATAAATAGCTAAAAGCCTTGAGCTGACCACTACCATGTTATTCATATACTGGAGAATAGTTTGATGAAGAAGTCAGTGAAAGCATCAGCTAGATGTGCATCTCAGATGAAAGCCATGCAGCACACCCAGCTTCATTCTCATCATGTCAGTCCATCACAATGAACACCCAAAATGACAGTGAGATGTGCTGAGCAAGGCAAAAGGCAGCTTGCTTTGCTTTTCACCTACAGTACTTCTCTAAGGCTTGGCTTCTTTGATGTTCTGTCTTCTTTCAACTAACACTGAACTGTAAAGTTGTACTTTCAAGTATTTGCAATTCAGTATTCTTGATTCTGTATTTCTAAAAGAGGGGTTTAATACTACTTCAGATTGATCAGCATGTGCTGCTGAGGAAACATTTCATTCCTGGCATGGCTGGCAGCTTGTACAGCAGCCTGCCCCCAAGCTATCCCATCGATGCTGCTTCAGAGCCTTTCACTTCATTCCCAGTCAAGAGGAAACAGACTACTCGCTCTAAAATTAAACTCCACTAGAACCTTGTTCAAAGTATTAACTTGTTCAGAAGGGATAATGCTTGAATACAGCAGCTTGTAGAAGTTTAGTTGCAATATCACTTAAAAAAGGCCATCCAGGTTCAAGTATTCTGAAATCCAACTCTCCCAAGACAGGATAAGAACCACTCATACAGCCTTTTCCAGAGATTGGGTTTTTTTCCTCCCCTTGTCAGTTTGGAAGGGTTTTACCACCTACATGTTATGTTCCCTCTTACAGAGTCATTAGCTACCTCACCTATGCATATACACACTCAAATCAGAAAAATTTCAAATTAGATCATACCAAGGTTACTTTGATGCTACTACTTTCAGCATTAACACCCTGAGGAGGAACAAGGCCTCCAAAACACCCAGTTGCCCCCTACTCAGACCTACAGTGCATCCTTCCAGTTCTTGCTTAGCCTGCCACCACATTCACATGAGGAACCACCTGCTGCTTGCTAAACTTTACGTTAAGCTTTAGGCCAGATGTGTTTCAGAAAACGAATCAAAGATAGGAATGAGCAACTGTATTTTAAAGTTAAGCCTTTAAAAACAGTGCTTTTGAGGGACATCAATGACTCCAGAAACAGCTTATCCATTTCAGCTAATGTTCCAGAGAGCCTCCTCCTCTGCTCCTCCTCCCCAGCTCACTTTGCATGCCATAGTGCTGCAGTTGCATGCTTCACTTCTAGACCATACTGCTACTTACTAAAGGTGAACAGAATACCTCCAGTATGGAGCCACTCGATCCAGACACTTTGTAACGAACTGAGGGTGAAAGATACCACTGGTTTCAGCAAGATACTGCTCCCTTCTTCCCTGGTAACACAGGCTTTTCTTCCCTTTACTTCAGAAGAGCAGGGTCTGACTGGAGACCTTCCTCATGGGATAAAACATTACCTCCCAGAATGTCCACAGCCAGTTGGTGTCCACCACCTTTACACACTAGCAGAACCTACTAATCAGACAAGGGGAAGAACAGGTCTGGGCTCCTCATGCTGTAGCCTGCAATTAGATTTCTGTGGTACCAAGTGTGCTGTGTCAGTCGTCCTCACCTGCTCACCCCAACGCAGGGGGACAAAGTCTTGGCTGTTCCTGTTATCAGCCACACTCCAGATCAGCTGACACCAAAGGATGCTGTAGTCTGTGCCTGCTGCCCAGCCCACAAAGAGCAGACCCAGGAAGCTGACACACTTGCAAGTCAACGCACCAGTCTGGATACAGCAATCCTGCACCGTTCAGGATTAGTGCATCCAAGGTAAAAGTTGCAAAGCACAAGGAGATGAGATCTTCAGTTCTTTACTGGGCACAGCCAAGCTTCAGTAAAGCATCAGTATTTCAAATTCCTGGATTAGCACTAACTTCTAGGTCTTTCATGCAAATCATTCAGTCCCCCAAAAAATCTGAAGCACCACAAAGGTAAAGAAATAGTTATCTTCTAACAATCCAGTTAATTCATGAGAATTACAGCAGGAACTGAGTGCTAGACATATTCCTAAAGTCCTCCTGACAGCACTGAGAAGTTATGGCACCAATATCTAGAAGAGGGGTGGAATTCCAAATCATGAGTTAAAACCCATATGGGATTTAACAGGCAGATCTTTACACCACTAGCTATTCGAGAGAGACACACACACAGAACAGTTGCACACTGTGGCTTAGAAAATGTAGTACTTAAAAGCTTATCTTGAAAGAAACATAACATCTATTCATTTGAGTCAGCCAATGAAAACAACTATGTATGAAACAAGGGCATATTTAAGTATCTGGACTTTCCATTCTGTTTATGACATTTGATAAGCACTAACACACTATTTGGAGTCACATGCTCTGGAAGACAACACCGCTATCAAGCAGAAGAGTCCCATGTCATTATATCCAGCTCTTCATCCCAGGAGGAAGCTACCAGAGCAGGAACAACCATCTCATCCTTTTGATCCCTGTGGGTGAAAAGAGCTCCAACTTCATGCTGGATGCTACCCTATTACTCCAGAGAGAACTCCTTCTTCCTTGCTGGAGCAGACCTGGTACTCCAGCAGCCTTACAACACCTTTCTCCTTAAGTTACTCCTTTTCCATGCTAATTGCCAGCAAAGCACTGCATAGCCATGTTCCTCCTACTCATAGAAGGCTGACAACAACTCTCCACCAGCGCGGGTTGCATGTAGGTGGAATGAGAGCTGAGATACAATATTGTATTGCCTGACTTCAGAAGCTTGGCCATGCTGCACTTGTACCTCCTCCAGCTGTGGATGGCCACTTTCATGGCAAAAAAAGAAATAAAGAAGAGCTTCTCAAGCTGAACTATTCTACCTATTTGGTACCATCTGTGGTTTGCATCACTTAAGCAGGCTAACACTGATAAGTGCTGTGCACACAGATTACATCACAGATACTAACAGTACCCTCGATGGATACCTACAACACTGCCAGCAAGAGAACCAAGCTTGAGCCTCGATATACCACTCCTGTAATTTGAAGTAGGACAGGAGCACCTTTTAGTGCAAACAAAAGCCACCACTGCTCAACAGGATGCCCACACAGTTGCCCCTCCCCAGACTGCAGAAGCAGGCAACAGGAACACTTGTCACTGGAGCACTTCAGAGCCCCACGCCCCGCCTTTACTTATCTGCAGAAAGTTTCAACACTTACACTTCACACTGTTTCCCATGCCATGACAGAAAGAACTTTTTCCGTCTTCCAAACCCACTGCGATCAGTAACAGCTGAAGCAATGCAGCTATCTGATGGCAGCCTCCTCCCCTGGCATTACCTACAAGCACTCCTTCAGGAAAACTCCTTCACCTCCAACAAAAGTTAGTTTTCTAATACTACAGCACGTTTTCTACAATAACAGACAAAAGCCACCTCAGCTTTTTAGCTAAAGCTTAGAGCATGACAGCTATTACAAGAAACCTGCCATAGTTCTTTCAGTCACACTACCATCCCTTCCCAATGGGCTCACCTAGACATTTACACATGCCTTTGTATTCACCATAAAGCCAAACTGCACCTCCCTGCTCAGCACCACCTGACATGATTCACTACACAAGCTCTTGTCTTCTAAAGAAGTCTTACTGCACGTGGTTACACAGGCTCATCACACGACAAAACACACAGGCGAAGCACACAGGAGAGCACTCCTCAGGCATGAAGCCTGCAGGAGTTAAAGCTCCTACTCAGCCTTTCCCCCAGCCAGGGACATGTGCGTGAAAAGGAAAGAAAACAGCTTTCTGTGCAGAGAGATGTGAAGGAACATGAGCTCTCACCTGGTGATAAACCAACATTCCCTAAAAGAATGAACAGAAAAGGGAACAGCTTCAATGCAAAAAGCTAAACACCACGCTAGGGGGAATGGAGCAGGGAAGGGGCAAAACACTACTCACCAGAGAAGGGCAACATCTGTTCAGACCCCACCAAAAAAACAGGACTGTTAAGAGGAACATGGGGAAGAGGCACAATTAAAGCCCCAAAAGTATGTAAATAAAAAGCCTCAACAAGCCCCGCTTACGAAAGGAACGGGAATTTTGGCCGCACGCACAAGGGCAGTTGAACACAACCGATACCACGGCCAAAGCAGCAGGAGAAGCCAAGCATGGAACTACAGCTGCCAACGGCATGAGACGATCCCTCAGCTCAGCCGCAC
>NW_009917997.1:44957-45202 GCF_000696875.1 Nestor notabilis | reverse complement strand
TACAGACCAGTCAGTCTCACCCCTGTGCCTGACAAAATCTTAGAGCAGATTCTCCTGGAAAGAATGCTGAGACACATGAAAAACAGTGTGGTGGTTGGTGACAGCCAGCATGGTTTCACTAAGGGGAAATCCTGCCTGGCCAATTTGGTGGCCTTCTATGATGGGTCTCCAGGGCTCCTGGACAGGGGCAGAGCAGTTGACGTCATCTACCTGGACTTGTGCAAAGCGTTTGACACTGTCTCACA
>NW_009917997.1:1408-44611 GCF_000696875.1 Nestor notabilis | reverse complement strand
GGAAGGGATGCCATCCAGAGGGACCTGGACACGCTTGTGAGGTGGGCTGATGCCAACCTCATGAAGTTTAATCAAGACAAGTGCAAGGTCCTACACCTGGGTCAGGGCAATCCCAGGCACAGCTACAAGCTGGGTGGAGAAGGTTCAAAGCAGCCCTGTGGAGAAGGACTTGGGGGTGTTGGTTGATGAAGCTTGACGTGAGCTGGCATCAGTGTGTGCTTGCAGCCCAGAAAGCCAACCGTATCCTGGGCTGCATCAAAAGAAGCATGACCAGCAGGTCAAAGGAGGTGATCCTGCCCCTGTACTCTGCTCTTGTGAGACCTCACTTGGAGTATTGTGTCCAGTTCTGGTGTCGTCAACATAAAAAGGACATGGAGCTGTTGGAGCAAGTCCAGAGGAGGGCCATGAGGATAAGAGGGCTGGAGCACCACCCTTATGAAGACAGGCTGAGAAAGTTGAGGTTGTTCAGCCTGGAGAAGACTATGTGGAGACCTCATAGCAGCCTTCCAGTATCTGAAGGGGGCCTATAAGGATGTTGGGGAGGGACTCTTCGTTAGGGACTGCAGTGGTAGGACAAGGGGTAGTGGCTTCAAACTTCTACAGGGGAAGTTTAGATTAGATACAAGGAAGCAGTTTTTTACTGTGAGGGTGGTGAGGCACTGGAGTGGGTTGCCCAAGGAAGTTGTGAATGCTCCATCCCTGGTGGTGTTCAAGGCCAGGTTGGACAGAGCCTTGGGCGACATGGTTTAGTGTGTGGTGTCCCTGCCCATGGCAGGGGGCTTGGAACTAGATGATCTTGAGGTACTTTCCAACCCTAACTAATCTATGATTTTGTGATTCTATGATTATGGCTGCACAAGCAAAACCAGCACAGATTCAGTAGTGACGGGCATCAACTGCTACAAACCTGTTCATTCTTCTCAGTGTTAACAGATGTCTGGCTCTAAAGTTCAAGTCGGACCCTTCCTTCCTTCAAGGGTGCACATTTTATTACATCTGGAGACATGAGCGACTCTATTGTGGCAAGATGTGGGGACTCGAATATGCTGAAGTTTCTTTGCCCCCCAAAAGCAGTGTAAATGAAGGCCTGAAGTGAGTGAGAATGTAATGCTGTGCAGCATAAGCTAGTCTAAAGTAGAGCTGCTCTGACTCCTCCAGCCCTTTTGCCCTTATGTTCCCACCCTTTGGTTTTTTGCTGCCTCTTGTAAGGTCACGACATGAGATCTGAACCAACTGAATGCTGCTGAAGCTTTTTCTTTTTGGTTTTATGCACTTAGTTTCAGCTCCCCAAACAAGTTCTTCATGCATCTGTGGGGGTATCAATCCTGGTGCAAGGGATCGGACAACAGCACAGCTGGGGGCAGAGCTGCCGGATGTGATGCTGGACTGTGGCACAGCTGACTTGGATCAACCTCACCTACTAAGGAACCAGAGCTTCATTAAATATTCTGAGTGCTTCATGTTGATTCTGGCCCTGCAGAAGTGAGCTATATACAGCCCTTGATTGCAGACTATGCCTAGACAGTTGTCTAGCCCAAAGACATGCCTAGAAATCTCTATCACTCCCATTGATCCAGAATGAAAACCCCCTAGACCTTGCCTCCAACTCCCAAAGCAGTACTTTGCAGTGTTTGCTGTTGCTTGCATGTGTTAATGCTTATAACAACTTTGAGCCTTTTGTGTTCATTATGTGGGGTGGTAGGAGGGTAACAGGTAACAGAAAAAGGAGATGATAATGAAATAGTGGAGGAAGCAATAAAAAAAATAATCCAGGCCATTTTTGTAGGTCAGCCAGTGTATATACAGCCACTGGGGAGAGATGAGTTACTGAATGATACCTATTTTCACCCCAGTCATAGACTTCAGAAATGCATGCAAGCACAATTATCTTCACCCAAGTGGTAACCGTTTGGACAATTATCAAATCTAAATGTTGTTTATGAAACAATTTTTGCCTCCTTAAGTTCAGCTTGGCTATCGTTGCAGCATACCAAGCGCCATAACCAGCCTGACAGATTACACAAGGGTTACATTTTGCATCTGGAATCCTGAGTGCAGCACTCCTCCTGAAGAGAGGCTTTCAGACGTCTGCATTTGGGGGGAGGAAGGAAAAAGCAGCCATGGGAAGATGTATGCTTCTTCTCTCTAAATATAATCCTAAAGGATATGTTCTTTAAGGACAGTCCTTGGTTACTGTGCAGATAACTACTTATGCTCTGTGGTTTCATTATTATTAGTAGCATAAACTCTGAGGGTAACAGGGACCTGGCATTTTCTGCTAGGCTAAATCCTACGGTCAGCTCTCAGCTTTAGCTCGTGCAGATTCCTGATGTGAAAACTGCAGAGATTTGTCTGCATACAGGCATTTAGAATTTTATTAGCTGTAAAATTGTCTCTAATGAGGACTTCAGTCTCTGAAGAACCTGTGCTGGCTGCTGTCAGGGACAGAACGTGGAGCCGGATGGATTGGTGGAGTAATCTAGTAATGCAAATTCTTCATATTTAATCAAGGGAGCATCTACTCTGCAGTCCCAAATGCTTCTTGGCAAAACAGTCTGGCAGTGCTGAGCTCTGGCAAGATGGCAATACTGCTGTTTCTCCCAGAGGATCAGAACTAATGTACCTCCCTTGCCCTCTGGGAAAGGCTATGAATAAAAGTCTGTTGGGAGCCCAGTCCCACATTTATAGAGGCAGTTGCTGGCTGGGGTTGCAGTTGACCCCCTATCCCTTCTTCATCTTTGCTTTTCCCTTCCTTGCTTGTGTTCATGTGATTTTGAGGTGAGCTGGTCCAGGGAATTAAACCAGCTGAAAAGTAGTCATAGGAGGAGAAGAGTATGGTGCTTGCACATATTGCATGTTGCTTCCTTCAGGTTTCTGCCTACTCCCAGAGAAGCCAACTCTAACTTCCACGTGACTTTCTGAAGTGCTGGGCAATGAAGTAAACAACATGCAAGATGGCTTAGGAATTTAAGTTAAATCCACGTCTATGTAGTAAACTGCCAGAGAAAGGCGCATACTATTCACAAATACAGGGTGGAACTGGAAAAGGTCAGTCATGTGCTACTTACTAACTGCAGTAAGAGTTACTATTTCTGTACCTGCAAACCACAAAAAGAATGACACCTTGTAGGTTAAATTAATGGAAACTGAGACAGACAACAAAACAGCTTGCCTGGGACTACAGAGTGCCCAAGATGTAGTTAACTCACAAGTCACTCTGAACTGTATGCCTGCTTTCTTGAGAAAGTGCTGCATTTCTGTGCAGGAGGGAGTGTGTCCTTAGGCAAAGGCTCACCTGTAAGAGCAGGAAGCCCAGCTAGAAAAAGCAACACTACAACAGATTTAGTCAGCTATGAAGATACGTCTGTTGTATGATTTTTTTTTCCCCCCTGAATGTTTAGCCTGTTGAAAGCTACTGACTAATAAAACTGTAGGAGGAGGGAGATATTTTTTAGCTGACCATTATTACATGTTTAGGAAGGAACCTTTATGAAAGATGCCGCTGGTGCCATGTATTTTGCTGGAAGGACCAAGTGACATCTGCTTTACAAAGATGCAGGAAATGCCATTTCCCATCTAGTCAGGGGCATCAAGCCAAATACTGGTCTCAGTTGTCAGCCAGTCAATTATTTGATTACTGACGTACAGCCAACTTGTGTTTGTGGATCGTCCTCCAGATAGTCTGCAATGATTACATATACATCTGACAGTCAGTCTTAGGCTTATTTGCAGCTTAAATCTATTACTTATCAACACAGAGGGCTGGCCTCACTGAAGTGCTTTGTTCCTGACTCCCCTGTTCAAAAATTTGATGTGCAGTGCTGAATTTGCTCAGGTCCTTGTTCTGTGTTTTAGCAGAGAAAAGAACCAGTTTCTGCTTCTCAGTAAGATGAAAGAAGTAGTAATTTTTTCCCTTATATCCCAAAATAAATTAAGTAAGGTTTTCTGGCAGTGATGCGCATTTCACCCCTTATTTTTGGGAAACATTATTCATCCTAAGAGAACAACTCGCTGTCTGTTGGCTTGAGGATCCAGCTGCTTGTCATGTTAGACCATGTGGAGACTGCATCTGAGTCCAGCTGTATTGCCAGGATCAGTGCCCTAGGGACTTAGCACAAAACCACTTTGATCCCTCCCAGTGACAGGGTTTTTGCTAACAAGCCTCCAGACATTTCAGTTGGTATGTCATCACCCTTGCTAAACTAGAACAGAAGGATGAAACAAAAGTATCGCCAAAGACCTTTAATAATATCAGTTGAAGGGGAACAAGTAAAACATCCCAGGTGAGGCACTTCTGCAAAAAGCCATAGCATCAGCCACATGACTGTACAGAGGAGAGAGAGGCTTTTTTCCCCCACTTTTTTCTTTTTTCTTATATTTCTCTTCAGATATGAAAGAAAGTATAGGAACTATGGACTGCAAATTGCAATGAACAAAGCTCTTAACATTCTTTAAATAGCTGGAGAGGGTCAAAGTAAAAAGTCTAAAATGCATAGAAGAGGGAATGAACCTGAAAAGTCCTAACATGTTTTACACTGAGTGGCCCCCCTGCAAACTGTACCTTTCAGTGATGACCTGGTTAGTTCAAGTTTTCCACACACTTAACAGGGACTGAATTACAAACGTCGTGTACACAGTCACAGGATTTATACTTTTAATTCTCACTGCTACAGAACTGCAAATATACCCTTTTGCTTTTACCTTTTAAAATCTTGACTGCGTATGCAGTGGGCATGTGAATTGTGCAGTGAGGATGTGGGATGAGTGCCTCAAAAGAGCAATCACCTGGTTCTCTTGTGCTAGGACAATAAGAAGTTAACTAATACCTTGCTTTGATGAAGCACTCTGGTTAGTGAATACTTGCAGGTAGCATTGAATTTTGTGTGAGACAGCTGAAATCCAGGGTTTTTACAGTTGAAGTGCATTATTTGAGCAGAAATCAGACTAGCTGGATTGTCAACAACGTGGTATGTGATTAGCATTAGCAGAGCAACTTTCAGTAGATCATGTAAATGAAGCAGGGAGGGCAGCAGGGCCAAAATCATTGTCTTAATGAATAGAAAACATGTTTTGTACATGATTTTGTTGCTTAAAGAGAGAGAACTGTGAGGGAGAGACAGCAATAAAATACAAGGCTTTGTCTAACATGCCCGGCCATGCTCCTCCCACTTCTGCAGAATAATTTTGCAGAAGACAGGCCATTTGATCTGAAAGCCTGGCTCTGCATCCAAAGGCAAGGGAAGTTTTACCACTTGGAGATTGCAACTTTGTGCAGTCAGATAACTGTACAGCATAACCCAGCAGAGCAGAAACATTTCAGCAGGTGTTTAAAATCTAAGCACATCATCTGGGCTATGATACTTTAAACATACAATACTTAAAAGCATCTATTTCTTCAAGAAGAGCTACCTAAAAGTCTGGGACATCAACGCACAGATAACTTTTCAACAGTGTAATAGGGTTGATCAGTTCATGTTGTGAAGTGCCATCCAGTAGTTACCTTGACTACTTATTATTATTAATAATGTTGTTCCACATTATAAGCATTAGTGAAAAATGACTAGGCATTAGGACCTATGAAAAACAAGTGGATAAATTGTCTCTAAAAAGCTGATGTTTCTGGAAATGTGCCTTTCACCTTGTTTCCAAGAATTTTATTTGAAAAGTTATTTTATTTTTTTAAAACAGCAAGTAAGCAATCAAGGCTCCTCTTCCCTAATCACCCTCACCAAAATATTTTTATCTGTTTTTCTATTTGATACTCTTTGGAACTGTGGAATGAAGAAAGCTTTTTGAAGCTATAATCTACCCTTGCTGTGCTGGACAAAAGGAGTATATGTTTCTCCTGACATTCACTGGTTTTGGCTCCCCTTTGTTCTCATCTACATTCTGTTTTCCATCCATGTTTCCATCTCTGTGTTTTCAAGCTGGGTAGGATTTGCACTATGGTTGAAACAACCCAGAAAAGTGGGATTGCTTGTGTTATGTATTTCTCAGTGAATGGCACCCTAAGAAACATTTCCTGCCAGAGCTCCCAGCTGTCCTCTTGACAGGGAACTCTTGTGGCAATGAGTGCAAATAGTTCAGTAAGTGGTTCTAGGGTGAATGTGAAAACTCTCCCCCATGCCAAAGGGAGATTTCTCAGGAGCATTTCACAGTGTCGCTCTCCACAAACATCAAGCCATGCCTGGTGGCAATCAGACTGACATTGCCTCAATATTTCTCTTCTTTTGATAGTACTTTGATGGATTATTTAGTTGTGGTTTTTTCTTTTACTTAATGAAGCATTTGCAGGGTTTGTTTGTGCTAGCTAGGTAGCAGTGTGCCTGCTAATGTATTAGCCAGTTTTTCCCACTTTGACAAAGCTGGCATGCAACCAGCTCTTCTACTGTGCTTACAGTACATACTGATCAGAGCTTACATCCTTGTAGTTTTATTTTGCACTATTACATGTGGGCACGTATCAGTAATTTCAAGACTCCTAAAGGCATTGTGTCATCCTTGCCTGTCTGCTCTAGCTGTAAAGCAAACCAGCATCATTATATACTGCCTTCCAATATGAGTCAGGTGATTCAACTTCACTGGCAAGAAACTAGTTCAGGGAACATCTGAAATATATTAGTCACGTCACTGAGCTGTCCAGTATTGTTATACAGCTAAAGAAGGGGAAAAAATTGCACCTGAGAAGCCAGACTCATGTTTCAAGTAGCCTTGAAGAAGATCATAGTGACATTCAGTGGTAGAGAAGAGAGGAACAGCTAACTTTTTCTTGCAGGTGCACCTCATCATTTGGCATGAACCGAACAGTTCCCCTTCACTGTAAGACTGCTGAGCTCATCTTCCATGAATACAGATGTATTTATTAGTTCCCTCCTGCTTGTTCTAGCCCGGTGTCACAGCCATCAAACAGCACTGACACAAGTAGAAGCCTTCAAGAGCAGCGGGGGTTCTTGTCCTTTCTGTCTCTAATACATGTAGGTTGATACCCTTTACCTCTTGGATTGGATTGTACCCTGAAGAGACATCTTGGAGCTTGCTCAGTGTTAGCTGAGAAACTCTTGCCTATTGTCCTGGTCTTCCAATTGTGTAGTGTACATTAGATTTCCTTCTTTCGATGAATAGAGAGATGCTTGGTAGCTTACTGTCTATCTGTGAAGTCTTTTGGCACTAAGTCGCTGCTTTATTTCCTCTCTTAGGTTCTGTTACATGCTGCTACATTTCTGATCATGCTTTTGCAAGACTCCAGCTTTTTGTTAAATTGACTGTTCTGGAAGCTGAGCATCCTTTGGGAATGGTTGTTTATAGACAATAGCCGAGTCAGCTGAAATTCTAGATAACAATAATTGCAGAGAATTTGTATTTAACTAAAAAGTCCAATTTTATGTGAGCTGGAAAAGTTTTTTTTTCTTCTTTCCTCTGAAGTACTGTGCATGTTCTCATTTTAAGTCTGAGAGAATCTAAATTTACTCTCTCCTGGGTTTTGAAGAGTAGACAGCAAGACATCAGGGTTTGATGGGGAAGAAAGCTCTGAAATGAAGGAAGAGAGAGAAGCTTACAAAAGAAAGTTACTTGTCTGTGTTTACTTGTTTATAATAGTAGTCTGCAGCATCTCTGAGGCTACACTTACAAAGCTAAGCGCAGGAAGCATACTGTGCTGTGAGTAAGCTGGGTGTGAGTCAGCTCTCACATGAAAGCCATGTAATTCATCACATTTTTGTTAGTCTGACTGTCGTATCATGTGAATGTTGCTGCTGCTGCATGGCTTTTTAATGGTAATGTGGTCATGGCTGCCCAGGGCAAAGCACAGGCTCAGCAGGCTGCACACCCTATGTATGTGTGGACATGCACAAGAGGGACAAATCTCTTGCACATGACTTTTGTTACCACATGGCCTTTGCAAGGGGCTTTAAAACTGGCATGTGCTGGCTGCTGCTTTGGGACTCCTTTCTTCTGCCACAGTTGTGCAAGGGCAGACTCTCATTTATGCAGAGGCCTCTGTGAGCAGCAGGCCCTAACTTTTTTAATGGAAGTACCCACAGACAAAAAAAGGAGTTCTGCTTTTATGCTTTTGTGTAATCTAGGCTTTATTCCTCAAAGGCATTTATCTGCTGATAAGAACAAAACCCTACACGCAACTGTCTATTTCTGTCAGCATCCCTAGAGGTGATGTCTGCTCTGTCCCTTTCTGGCTCCAGATGCACTGACAGCTGGGAGCAAGCCATCATGAGGAACCGAAAAGCTTCCTTGACCTGTCATGCCGGTTACCTGGCTGGAAGGACACACTGATGAGGAAGCTGTTTGGAAGAGAGATTCTGAATGTCAAGCTTCTTCCTTTCTGGTAATGGCTTGATCTGGGCTGAAGTGCTGTAATTATTCTAAATTTTGCAAACATAACTATGTTATTTGAATTTTTTGAGGCAAGTTGCTTTTTTTTCTCTCTTCTCCCCCCCTCCTTTTTTATTTCTTTGAGGGGAGCTGTCTGGGTCCTTCTTACTCTCCAGGTCAAGAACACATTAGGAAAATGCTGTAAAATTCAAACCCCTCCTCTTTCTTACTTTAAGGCAGTTGGCCTCGAATGTTTTGTTTTGTGAAGTGTAAAGCTGTATTTCTTTACTTTGCTTTAACCCTGCTGGTATAAGGGCTCCCTTTCCCCAAAATGTTGACACAGAAATATGAGTATAAAGGTCCTACAAACTTAATTTGTGAATATATCTCTAGTGTGCGTCTCTAACTATACCTGAATCCTGTATACTGAGTAAGTAGTTCATGGTGGTGTAGCAGACCAGCCTAAGTGACAGTGGCAGGGATATCAAGGTCATAAATGTCTGTGTTAACGTTTTACTAGCAGAACCACCTCAAGTAGAGGGTATGAAAGTTATGGTGATACAGAATCTCTCACCTTGAGTAATTCCAGCAAACTGTGGAACGCCAGGCTTTGCAGCTCCAAGCATAGTTGAGTAACAGGGTTTTGATATGCTGCTGTGATTCTGCTGAGCTGCAGCAGCTGTCCATGTGGATGCCATTAGTTGTTCCCAACAGCACAGTGACGCTTAGCTTAAATATCAGTGATAGCATTAGACACAGTGTCAAGTTAATGAGTGCTTGTGGAGTCAGTGGTGGAGAAATACTAATGTCGATTTATAAATGAAGTTTGATCCAAACACAGAAGGTATTCATATATGCTGGAAATACCAATCACATTACAATTATAAATAAATGAAAGAGGTCTCTGTTGTTGATGGCACAGGTGCAGACATGGATAAAATATAAAACCAATTTACTCTCTGCCTCCTATGGGAACAACTCTATTGGCATGAAAGATTTAACTGCATCTACATTAGAGAAGCTGTGGTTGTTCTAGTCTAGTGTAGCTAGAGAGACTGCTATGCTAGTGTAGATGAAAACTTGAGATTAAGACTTGATGAGGACAGAACATCACTTGTATTTTCTCTTTAGTTAACATAAAATACACAGAGAAATGAAATGCCATGTATTAATAATTTCCACTAATTTATTATGTCAAGTGCAGAATAAAGTCTGCTGCTGATCGTTATATTTCCACTGTACATCGCTCTCTAACATAAAAAAGTTCATAAGACATTAGGATAATGATTTCTATCATTACTTGTCAGTAAAGTGTGAAAATATTTTTTTATTATCCATTTACATTAATTTCAACATGCATGCATTTAGTCAGAAGCATGGACTTTAGAAAGTGATTGCTTCCCATTGATTAATGCAGCCAGAAGTTTCCTGATTTGCCAAATGACACAGAACAACATTTTATTAATGGTGCCTGTTTTGTGCATAAAGATTTGCATCTGAAGAGGTTTCATCTATTAAACAGTAAGGCTTAGAGATACTCAGAATTAAATGAGAAAACATATTTGTAGTGTGGTTGCTGTGTTGATGACTTCAATGTTAATGCATACCAGTAGCAATCTTTTGCCTTTGGATGAATGGACAGTTTGAGTCTTGGAGAGGCTGAATTTATGTAGTCTTTAAGGTGAAGAAACACCCTGATACAGCAAGCCATCTTCATGCAATGCAGTTTAAAAATCCTGTTCATCCTCTTCTGAGAAGGAGCTCTCGCTGCCATACTTACATTCATTCAGGCTTGGAGGGCAAAATCCACTGGTAAATTTGAGATTGAGTATAAGATGATCATCATTTAACTGACCATCTCTTCCCTTTAAAATAACACCTATCTGACAAAACTGTCTTTTGCTGGGAATTTTAGATTAATAACCCTGTGCTAGAACAAGGACCAGGGACTTCAAGTTTCAGGATTTGACTCACTAATTCAAACCAGTAATATAAACCTCTGCCACCTGTGGTGCTGTGATTGTATTCACTCAGCAATTCCTGTAGATCTGTTTCGTAAAGGTAACAAACTGGTAACCGAGGCTCACTCTGATCCCCATAACCAGAGGCTCTCACTGCCATGTGTTGAGGCCTCCTTCTCATCCTTGTTTCAAATGTCTTCTTTACCTACTAACCCAGAAAGAGGAGATATTTGAAATCTTGGATTGGAAACTGTAAAAGAATTTTCTGTTTACTTGCTGTGATGTAGAGCTGGGTTGAAAGTAACAGTGTTTGCCTCTGCTCCTTTTGTTTTCTCTTTCTGTGAACATTCAAGGGAAAAGGATTTTGTCCTCCACATTTGTAGAAAAAACAACTTTAGCAATTTATTTAAAAGGGTCATTGGAAACAAAATATTATATTTTGCTCAGGCAAGCATTGTTTCTCAAGGAGCTTGAATATGCACTCAGATGGGTAATAGGAACAACACCATGTGACTAATAAAATCAATGCCTGCTAAGTAATGTGGTTTGAACTGGAAATGTTCTCAATCAATCCAGGGTAGTTTTTTTGTGACCGAAGAATAAATTGGAACTAGTGTAACAGCAGATATTTTGCTGTAGAGAAAGTTAATTTTTATAAAGCAGTATTTTAGTGGATCTGATTAGCTCTACATGAAGATAGCATCTCTGATTTAATCCTGTCTTAACTTGTCAGTGTAGTATTAGACCTTTTCTTCATATAAAGTGTTCCATGTGATTAAGGTAATTTCTTTCCTTAGTCCTGACATGCTTTGTTGTTATAGTGCACTTTGAGTATTGAAACGTAGGCTGACCTGTCATTTAATATAGCTGGGAAGAGATCTGGCACAATTCTATACTTTCTTATTGCTGGTGACTCCTAAATATTAGCACTGTAAATTGCCAGCAAACCACAAGGCATCGGGACACAGCAAATGTGAAAAGGGAGCTTGAGGGAGTGACACACATAGAAGAAAACATTGCAGAAAGAGTTCATGAATCTCTTCAAAGGCAGGCAAGGGTATTTCATGCACAGGTTTAGATGCCACTATGTACAGTTTGGCTGAAGAGGAGAAATTCATGGCTTGTACCAATGTAAGTAAAAGAAAAATGACAGTTCACAGCATTCGGCTTTGACTCATTGAGAATCACCTAGAAATACCACTCTTTCAGAATGTGGCTTTTTTCATTTGTAATCAGGTCTCATGCTAGTAAAATATACCAATTTCAGTCCAAGCCCTCCATTTAAGGACTGTAGTTTTGATTCCTGTGAAAGCAGATGGAGGGAAAATCTCTAGTGTGTAGAAAATAAAGCAAGCTGTCCAATTAAATCACCACACTGATTCCTAATTCCACTGTGGCCTGAGAAGGCCATTAGGAACCTCGTGCTCTCTGTGGAACATTTTGCTGGCACTTCATACTCCTGAGGAAGTTATCTGTAGGCAGCCAGGCATGTGACACGCTTGGAAAGGCAGGAGGCACCCAGGAAGCTGAAGTTGTGCAGCATTCTGTGCAACACCAGAAGTTAAAATAGAGATGTTTAAACATGGTAATTAATCCTGAGCAGGAACAGCTACGATCAAGATGAGAGCTGAGTTTCACAGCAAAGGGAAGAGACTCATTGCCAGAGTCCCCACCTCTTTGGTGCTTCCTTGCACAGGGCTGCAGGATGCCCAGTGGGCAGACAGGCAAATGTGGGGCGCAGACAGGAGGCTGTGGGGTGCACGCAGGCAGCTGTGGGGTGCAGGCAGCCATAGGGCACAGGCAGGTGGCCATAGGATGCAGGCAGGTAGCCATAAGGCATAGGCAGGTGGATGTGGGGCACAGGCAGGCAAGTGTGGGGCACAGGCAGGCAGGTGTGAGGCACAGGCAGGCAGATGTGGGACACAGGCTGGCTGGCTATAGTAGGCTAATGAAACAGCATGTTCTTTGGTAACTGCATTGAGGAGGGGAAGAAAATATTTACTTACCTTAACACCAGGCTGCAGTAAATGTCTTTAATACATAATGTTGAACAGGCAATTAATAGGCAAATGTTTCTGTATCTAGAAATACGGCAGTATTCAAGTTAATCCCTAATGGTACAGAGCAATTGCAATAAGCTTATTAAACTTCATATCCAAAGGCAGCATATTTACTACAGGGCTTTCATATCTAGTGGTGAAATTCCAGGCAGTTATATCTTTTAATTTGAAGGTAGAAACTGATAGATCCATCACTTGGAAACAGCCAGTTGTAAACCGAAGAAACCTAATACTGTAGATTAAATGTGTTCCCTGTGTGCTGCTTTCTATCACCATATATCAGGACACCGTTTCAGTATCAATGAGATTTGGCATGAAAAAGGAAGAATATGAAGGAGCACATTTGTTTTACAGAGCAATACACTACCAGAGCTGTGTACAGAGCATAAAGTTGAACCAGTGAATTTCTGCACCAAAGTCAACAAACAAGCTGATTGACAGTGTTTGCTGATAACAACCACAGTCTCTCTGTTACACCCAGCCAAAGCAATCAAAACTCAGTAACCATGAAGGGACAGTATGAGCAAGACCTACAGTTAATGGATGAACTACGGCAGCTGATTAAGCTTGAAGAGAGCTTGCTCGCCAGAATTTGAATGTCTTTGCTCTTTGTGGTAGCAATAGAAATGGTTTCTTTTTGCAGCATTAAAGATAACCCCGAGAATAACTGGTAAAGAGTGAATGTTAGTCCTGAGGCTGATACAGTGTGCTTCGGCTTGTTTTCTTGACAGTGTTACAGGGGAGTGTAATTCTGTGAATCATGAATATGATTCATACTAGCCAAACTGACCTTTGAAAATTGGGAGTAGGCAAACATATCAGAAAGAGATTTGAGCTCTAACAAATAAGCTGATAAAATGAATGAATGATATTTACAGACCCTGCCAGTCTATTAAGAGGTCACTTTGACAGCCCTGTAGGTCCAAATGTGAGTTTCTACTTCTTCCTGCATGCCTGAGCAGCCATTCGTACATACCTAATAACGATGTGTATTCTCACCATTTTGGCTATTTATAAATCACTGGTTTACTGTATGCAGACTGCAGCACGTGGTACAGAAGACTATGCGTGGTTTTTTGCAGGTCTAAGTGTTCATGAAGTTCCTGAAGACCTTAAGGAGCCCAGCTGAGACACAGAGGGAGAAAGATGAAGATGCAGCTGGCCTTGACCTAGTGTTGGACAAGGGTCCTGCTTTGAGCAGGCAGTAGCACTTGCTAGGTGACTTCCAGAGGTCCCTTCCAACCAACACATCTCTGGTTCTGTGCAAGCACATGGAGGAACCTACCTGAGGAGGTGGTTTGCAAGACCTATGCCCTAGCTTAGGTTTGATTTTTGTGAAATCACAGACACCAGAAAGGCTGGAGGAAACTCAAGTGTATCTTTTAGCTGGACATTTTTCTTAATCAAGGGACCCTTGACTTGAGAACATGAGCTGCCATAGCCTTGGAGCCCATAGCTCCATGTTGCAGTAACAGAATGTTCTTCCAGGCACCCCTGTGATAACCTGCACTATTACTGGTTTTATAACTTCAGTTTTTAGTTAAGCATTTAGAAAAATAGGCACATGCAGTCTGTGCACTTCTGAAACTGTGGCTTTGCTCCATAGCTGCGTTTGATTGCTGTATATGAGCCTGTAAAGCATTTTGGAATCTCTCTAAAAGAGAAAAACTGTTTAATATAAAAATCTGTTTCCTTTCTTTTGTTCTAATAGCAAGGTAAATAAAGAAGAGTTGAGAATTGCATGTGACGAGAAAATCTGAGGTTTGCTTAGAGCCATTTCAGTGGTTATTTTTAACCTTTATAGCAAAACAATATAATTTTCTTTCTTCACATTCATAACTTCCTAATATGTTTACATTTTCAACTGAACTTTTCCATTCTTGGCTGTGCTGAAAGGTGATACTCTATTTACTGGCTGTAACACTGAGCAAAATCCCTTCAACCTTCTGAATTACCTCAGGTTGAAAAGTATAATCCATTATCCAAATATTCTCCCTATGTTTTTCTAGTACAATAATACTGCACAGCAAGCTGAAGATGAAAGCTTAGCCTGGATATAGCAATTGCTAAGGATTTCTTTGGCTGGAGATGAAGGAAGAAGGTTTAAAATAGGACCACCTCTGCGTGTGCTCAGTGAGTGTTTTGCTTAGATTGTAACTCAGTGCAAAGAACTATTTGCAGCCGTTTCTATAAGAATTTCCTCTGCCTGTGTGGATATGAGGCTGATACTGAGACCACCCCACTGAAACTGGCTTTAGCTACTTAGGAACACTGTGAAGATGTAAAGCCAGATTCCTTTAATATCATGCAAAATAAACCTGATATAATGTGAATGTAGCCATGAGTGGGTACATACATAGAAAGACTACACACATTTGCACATGTGCACACACACACACACAAACACACCCCTTCTCTACTTGGAAAAAAAAAAAAAGAAAAAAGAAAAAAGGCAGTCATAGTTAAGTTCCTTTTGCACTTTGTCCTCCATTATTCTTCATATTACATTAACTTTCTTTCATTGTGAGGCTACAGCCATGTGTACAGATAATTTGTCTCTATGCAAATGTTAGTAGTCAAAGACAGAACACAGCTTATTTCCTGGAAGATATGAGCTTTAGTTCACAGCTGGAGTCATTTAAATGCTAACATTTCATTATGCATTATTTTTCCTTTAAATAGTAACAATTTAAAAAGTTGTAGGAGGCAAAACATGTAAAACTTTTCCTTTTTTCTTTTTAACTGCAGTTTAAGCTATGCGATGTAACATGATCATTAGAACCCAGTGGCATTTTTTGCTTCTGCTTAAATGTATATTTAATACTCTGTATTGTCAAAAATTAGGGAATCAGGAGATCATCCCATCCATCCTTTTACCTACAGCAGGATCAACTATACTTACATCATTAGTTGACAGATGCTAACCTATTTTGAGAGGCTTCCCAGGCAATCTATTCCTGTGCCTTGTTATACTTGCCATTAGAAAGTTTTTCTCTAATGTCTATGCCAAATGTTTTGTGTTGCAAGTTCAGTCTATTAGTACTCACTTGTACGTCCCCTGCCCCCCGCCCCTTTTCTAACACAGTACCTAAAAATGTACACAGTGTTTCACCTGAATCTTACAATTGAAAGAAAAATGACATGTTCTTGCAGGATTTGTTCCTGTTTATACAGTGCAATATGGCACTTACCTCATTTTGGGGTTTTTTTTTTTGACAACAGCCTGATATTATTTACTCATGTGACACAGAAGTTCTTTTCTGCAGAGCTCTTATCTGTCTAGATGTTCACCAGCTGTGTTCATGCAGGTGATTGTTTCTGCCTAGTTTAGAAACTGCTCCTTAATAAAATGGATCTCATTTTTTCAGTTTGTTTCCAATTTGTCAGAATTTTTGTTCCATCTTCCCCTTTTCTCTCTCTCCATGTTGGTCTAATTGTAGCTTTAGGAAATGTTATCTTTTCTGTCATCCAACACAAGACAGATCCTTACAGAGCACCATATTGATGCTATTAGTAACTTCCCTGAATATACTTTTTTTTACCCAGTTTTGTACTCACACTCTTATTTACAACCTTATCTGAGTGTTATATCATATCATGCAAAGCACTTCATATTTTTGACCCTACATCTCACCCTGCTAGTTATCTTCTGTGGGTGCATAACATGGACCCCAATCTGAAGTTGGGATTGGAAATCCATACCTAAACGGGGGCCTACAAGAAATCTGGAGAGGGACTTTTTACAAGGGCATGTAGGGATAGAACAAGGGAGAATGGCTTTAAAGCGAAGGAGGGGAGATCTAGATTAGACATTAGGAAGAAATTCTTCACCATGAAGGTGGTGAGACACTGCACAGGTTGACCTGAGAAGCTGTGGGTGCTGCATTCCTGGAAATGTTCAAGGCCTGGTTGCATGGGCCTTTGAGCAACTTGGTCTAGTTTGAGATGTCCCTGCCCATGGAAGGTGGTTGGAACTAGATGATCTTTAAGGTCCCTTCCAAACCAAACCATTCTATGATTCTCATACACAGACTGACATTACTGTATGAATTGCTGCAGAAAGGGACCAGGGGAGTCAGGTAGCCCTCACCCACTCTGAATTAGTATTTACAGATTCATCACATGAGAATGTAGAACACTAGTAGTTTGATGGAAGTCTGAGGTTTGATCAAGGAGTTTTCATCTACTCTGTTGCTATCCCAAGATACTGCACTTGCATTTTTCCATGTGTGTATCTACATCTTTGCATGAAGGTGATATGGAATCTCCCTCCCAGGGAAGGGATAGTTTGTGACCATTTCTGGGGAGGCAGGCTAGCCCCCGCCCTGCCATAAAAGCCCCAGGATCTGTCTGTACAAGGAGAGGCACTGCTGAGATATCTGCCTTCTCACAGGTGGAGAATGTGCTTGCAACCTGCTAGATACACAGAATCACTTCATCACGGCTTCGCAGATGTGAAGGACAGGGAGGTATATTTGCTTCCTGGTTTGTTTAAAAAAAGAGATAGTAGAAGGGGTTCTGTTTTTTCCTTTTTGTGGCAGAGCTGTATTAAAGTTCATGTACTCCCTGAAGGTCAGAAAGACTTGCTTGAATCAAACTGCTCTGGGTCTTGTCTTGTGTGCACATGCCATATGATTAGGCTTAACATAACATAAAGGCTCACAGGCTGAGAAAAAACTGCAAGTCTGCTGGCCTGTCAGTCAGTAGTGATAGCCATCTGTGAGACAGACCTGTCTGAATCCCACTCCTCCCTTTGCTAATAGGCAACTAACACAGACCTACCTTGCTGTCTTTATTCAGCCCTGACTATCTCGCTGTTCTGCCACATGCACATGGAGGATTTGGATGCAGAGCTTCTCCCAGCAGCTTTCCAGCCTGGAAACACCTTATTTGCTCTGTGTGGTTGGTGTAGGGCTGCTTGCAGCTTGGGAAATGCTGAGGGAGACTGATGTGTCCTTGCCCTACATCTGTCACTGCTTAGTCTCCGGTTGGGTAGACAGGTACATAGGATTGATTCAGGGCATTTTTATACTGCTCTCACAATCTTAGTATAATCTAATGCAGTTCTATTGTCAGGTTTTTACAAATACAGCCTGACTTTGAGATTATTTACAGAATGGCTAGCTGGATGTTATCCTTCCTGTCTTCCTTCTTGTAACTCCCAACAGTAATCTCTTATCTCCAATATTATACAATGAAAAGCCACTAGATTGGCAACAATAAAATGAATAACAAGTTATTGACAGTAATTATTCTGTGTTTATCTGGAGTCCTCTGCTCACTTTATCTGATGTTTATTTTTTCTGATCCAACCTTTTGCTCACTTGTTTTCTTGCTTGAATAAAAACATCCTTAATGGCTTTTTCATGTCCAGAAAAGAAAGTTATTTAGCAGAAAAAGAAAGGCTGATTTGAGAACAGCTTTCACCGGCATATTTGTTGTGACTGCTTCATAGTCTGTAACATATGTAGGAATAATATGTAAAGCAATGCCACTAATAATAGGGTCTCCTACAAAAGCAAGGTAGTCAAGTTCTATGAAACATTTGAAAAATAAATAGGCAATGCATTGTAAAATAATAATTTGCCACAGAGTATCAGGGTAAGCTAAATAAAACAGCTGGGACAAACCTAACAGTTTGTATTGGGTACTGCTGATATATCAGGGAATCCAACCCAGTAGGAACAGACCTGTGGAGTGAAACAGCTGAACTAAATTCCTAGAGTAGACACATAAACAAAGAGAGGAAGCAGAGCAACATAAAAAAAGAGGAAATATATTAAATCTAAAAATAAATAGCCAAGCTTACATTATTGCATCATGTAATGAGGCTTTGCTGCTCTGGATGACAGAATATCATGTTGCAGTGACTAAAAGAAAGTAGCAAATGCACAGTAACCCAGTGGTACTTCAGGACATCTTAGAATCATCTCAGGCTATTTTGTCCTGAAATCAGGAAAATTCTGAAATTAGGAAATTCAAAGTAATGCCATACCAATATAGTTCCAGGTATGTAATCAACACAAGTGAAGTGACAAATGTAGCCACTTAATGTATTCAATACTGTGAACATAATTCTAATTTCCTGGAAAAAAACCCCAAAACAACCAACCACCCCATAACAATCATCAACCTCTAATTTTATTTTCTGTTCCACAGAGCCTTAAATTTAGTTTATAACTATGGCCTCTGAGCCACTTCCCATATTACCTAAGAGATGTGTCTACCATCTGTCATCTATCTGTTTTGTTCTTCTGCAGAGAAGCATGGACAGTGGTGTCTCTTCTTTTTGTTCAGTTACTAAGGGATTTTTTGTTTCATCTTTTATATACTGGCTACTGTACACTTCTTAGGGGAGAATGAAGATGGTAGGATTTATGATTGTCTGTAGTTTGTTGGAAAACCTATTCAGATAAGCTCCTGAGAAAGTTCTGCCCCTTAAGGGTTAAAAAATCCCAAAACAACAAAACAAAAACCAGCAAAAATTACTGTTCAGTATTTTATCAAGCTGTATTAGTGAAAAGCTTATGCTTTTGTGGGTAGGTGGGTATCTGTATATACATTGCCTGGAAGTGAAGGGAGACAATTGCAGAGCTTTGTGGGAAGACTGGGGCATTAAGGGAGTTTGTAGTCTAGCAGTGACCACATTTTCTTTCACTCCTGATTCTCCTTGTGCTTTTCTTCTTGGGTTGCTGCTGCCTCAGGGCTGAAAACAGGGATGATGACACTGCAGAGAAATTCTCATATCTCCCTTAAAGAAGACTCATTTAGCTTGTCTCTATTTGCTAATCTTCCTCTGCAGCCATGCTAGGCAATCAGAGCAGCAGTGAGACTACTGGGGAAGGTGCAGAAGGGAAATTAGAATAACCAGGTGCTTGAGGCACTCTCTGACCAGCTGCACTCAACCAGCATTTACAGCCCATGAAGCAACGACTGAGAGGTGGGTCTGGGCCATGGTGTGAATCTCGAATAAGCATTGGCTGCTGCTGAGCTTTTAGATGGAGAAGGGCATGGTTTAGGAGTTTGTGTGCTGAAATCACTCCAGCTTTCCAGCTTGCAGATGCTTAAAACAAGAACTCCCTCAGTGGAGCAGTGAGTGATATTCAACCTAGCTGCCTTGGAGAACTGGATGACTGCAAACCTCTGGAGCTTCTCCCTCATGCAACGTGTCATAAAGTTGAACAGGTTTGCTAAGCTTTACCACATCATTTGTGTTGTACCCCCCTCTTCTCTGAGCCATGCTGCTTTGCTTTTGCGAGCTGGCAGGAAATGGAAAATATGTGTAGGCTTCTTGTATGTTTCCACAGCTGCCTAGTCACAAATATGACAAACCATAATAGAGTCTTCATAAAGACTAATCCTTGCCGTGACAATACTGCTGTAGCCAACTCATGTTTGTTCTGCAGTTGCCATTGCCATCATTTGTTTCTCTCTGAAAAGTGGCCTTTCTGAGGATATCATATGAGCACCTGTTTTATCAGGGCTACAGGATGCATTTACACACCTACCAAACACACATAAGGGAAGAGTAATGTGGAAAGAGAAACCAGTTACGTGTGCTCTGAAGGAGAAAGTCTAAACTTGATATTAAATGATAAAGCCAAGCCTGTTGCAATCTTCTTTTCACACTTAGACTTAGTATTTAGCAATAAAATAGTGTAGCTTACAACTGGCTGTGCTGACAGCATTTTGTTGTCGTGTTATTAATAGTTTATTAATAGGCATTAAAATTAATTATGGAAGTGTTTGTAAGGAAGCAAGAGTTCATATACTAAAAAGCACATGATGGAGGACCTAATCAGCTGGAATGTACTTTGCTTACAGTGTGCGAATGTCACCTAACATTGCAGGTTTGGAAGAGTAGGCTTCCTACATCAGAAAGTTTACTGTGGTCTCACGGTGTCTTTTTTCATGTTCATTCCCAGATGAAGGGTGTAATTTTTCCCTTGTAACTTTCAAAACTAAAAGTGAACGTTGCTGTGAGCTCACACAGAACACAGTTTAAAACTCTTGCCTCATCCACACAGACTGTTGCTGCTGTTATCAGTTTCATCTGGCTTTTGTCATCACACTTTTCTGTCTGTCCTCAAAGGAAGTGCAAGTTTTGCCTCTGTTTATCAGCAAATGTGGATGCTAGGTCTTGGCTGTGATTTAGAAAAAGTCTTGTTCTTCCTAATGCGAGTAAAAATTCCTGCCAACACATGAGCCAATTTTTAGATTTAGAGGAAATAGGCAATACTGGAAGGTAATAAAAACAGACAAGCTAGTTAGTTTAAAGCTCTAGTAGCAGCTGATTTTTTATGTGATATTTAACGTAATCCCCTTTTCAGCCTCTTGTACTCCCCACAGGCTTTACTTCCTTGATCTGAAGAGCATCAATGTGCAAAATTGTCCTGGTGTCATGAATTGTTCTTGTCCTTGCCTGCTGTATTTCTACCTCTTTGTGTTCTGTCCAAACACGTCTCCTGGTTATGGTGCTATGTCAGGAATGGTCTAATAAACGGTAGTCAAAGAACTGTTGGGAAGGAAAACAACATCAAAAAGCACCCACCCCTATGTAATGATTTCCCTTTGGTAGCTGGTTTTGTACATTTTCCTCTGTGAAATCTTGACTGAAAGAAAGCTTTGTGGCAGTGTGACTTAGCAGTTCATTTTCAGGTTTTATTTTTTTTCCCCCTCATCTCTTTGTCATCTTTTCATACATGCACTATAATTTTGTCCTAGGAAGCCTGCCTGTTGATAATGGCAGCTAGGCAAAATCTGGAAAATTATCATCTCTCCCTTTAAAAGAAACAGCTAGCTCATGTGGAGCTGTGCATATACAAGGACTTGTCAGTCATTTTAGCATGATTCCTCTATTAAAGGGCTATAAATCTCAAGGCTATTGCTATCGTTGGCCAGTTCTCTGAATCATTTGAACAATCAGATAGCTCTTTGCACCTAAATGCTTGAAGCTGATTTTTGACTAGTCCAGCAAGAGAGACATCTTTTAATTTTCTTTTTCTTTAGTTAGATCAGACTTGATGTGTTTGCTTTTTCTCTATCAGATTACTTTTTGAAATACAATATGTTGTTGTTTTCCATATAGAGAGACTGTGAATAGATCCAACATTTGCTACTAGCTTGAGAAAGGAGATAGGCTATATATCCCCATTTCTGTAAAACCAGGTTTCAGTTGTCTTGATCACCTGCACTAACATCCAAAGGGTCACCTTTACTGGTTCAGAGGAGGTCACAGTCAATCAAAATCAAGTGATCTGGAATAGAGAGAAGGATTTAATGTCAGTACCCGCAGGGTGATGATGTAAAGGAGGTGAAGGGTCTGAACGACCTGTGATTTATAAGGAAAGCAAGAGAAATGCAATCTGCCCTCAGATTCAAGAAGGCACAGATCTTCACTTGGCAGTGTGGGGGTCTTTCTAACTCAAAAGCTATTGAGAAACCAAATGCTGAGAAGATCTTTTGTGCATTTAGACCAATTCTGGTGAACAGGGCTTTTGCTGTAAATGTTGGCCAGCTCTTTGAAACATAGATCAGAGGTACTCTGTGTTTTGAATAATTAATTTTCTACCTGTTTATTTTCTAAACTCATTGCAAAGTGGCCTCGGTGAAGCACCACAGCAAGAATCTTTCAGTTTGTTTGTGTGCTGCTAACATAGGAGTGATTTATGTGCCAGTATAGAGAGCGAGGAGGGACAAAGGAGGCAAAGTGAGCCTTTGACACTTAAGAAGTGATGGCAGGTATGTGATGAGTGGTGCAGTGCACACTGAATCCTAAGGAACACCTGTTAGCATCGTAAATTGAGTGGAAGAGCTACATGTTGGGCTGAGCTGGTCTATAATTGGAACCCTGGAATGTATTTGTGCAGTCTGCAGCAGGCGTACAGAAATATGTGAACTTGGCAAAAGCAGTCAGTAGCGTCAAATAATTATGAAATACTTGAAAGCCCCAGGTAAATAACCTCTTCAGAATTGGCAGGCGTCTATGGGTCATTACTTATTTTGTTCTTTCCTTCTTTATATGGTGAGCTGTTGTAAATCCCTAGTGGAAAATCCAGTGAGGCAGACAGAGGAGAATGCAATCAGCAATCCAAGCAATAAGAACAAAAAGAAGAATGGCACTTACAAATTTTCCATACAAACTCCACAGTCCTTTCCAATTCCAATCTGATAGAAAGGATTCAGCTGACTAGCTTGGCTGGGTGAAGTGTAGCTTTTACAAATCTAGCACAAAGGACCAATACATTTGATTTGGTGGATGTGTAAGCTCTAACAATAATATTCAGAAAATTCAATTCTTTAATCATTGTGACTGTAAGAACCAAGTGTTTGTAATATTCTCAGGACATGTAGAGTAATTACATCGGATTTTAATAAGACTTGCTATGAATTGTTGACCAATGATTCACTATGGGGGAAAAAGTAATTAAATTTTAATGTGAAAAGTTATTGTTAATTAAAAGTTGTATGAAAAACAGCCATAAAAAGTAAGTTAGGTGGACAGGTTTTGAGATCACTAGAAGGGCATATGAAGAAAGGAAATAAGCTATGCTTTTGGCTTGGATTTTGCCCTACCGTATATATACCTGAAAAGACCTTTCCACGTGCAGATTCTCTTCTCCAGCCATGAAAAATCTGTCCCAGGAAGTGCACACCCTTGACAGATGATAGCTTGTACCCATGAATGTAGAGATAGGAGTGGTCTGTGGGATGAGTGGATGGGTCAGATGCAGGAAGCATGTTTACTTTCACATCCTTCTATATGTTTGCCTCTGTAGAGCTTTACAGAGAAAATGGTGCCAGCTGAGAACAGCCACCTGGAAATGATGCCACTGCAGCCTCACGGTTCCAGCCCAAGCTCTCACCAGCTGTGCCTCTGTCTGCATCCATGTCTCCCGTCCCTGGGCAGCCTTTGCTTTCTGCACCCCATAGTGGCCTTTTTATAGGGCCTGTAAAAAGCCCTCCAGTTGTGTGGAAGCTAGAGAGAAATTGCAGAAACTTAGGCACAGATCCCATAAGTGACAAGTATATTTTACGATTCTCAATGAAAAACTGCAATCCTCAGGACTGCAGCTAGGCTGCCACCCAACTCCACCGGACCTGTGCTGCTGCAGGCTCCTTGCACATAAGGATCTGCTTTTGGCTGTGACCAGAATACACAGGGCATATAGTTAAGCAGTCTACAGCCCAGTTCATGCCCAAACCTGATTAGAATCATAGAATGGTTAGGGTGGAAAAGGACCTTAAGATCATATAGCTCCAACCCCCCTGACATGGGCAGGAACACCTCTCACTAGACCATGTCACCTGGCCTTGAACACTGCCATGGATGGAGCATTCACAACTTCCTTGGGCAGCCTGTTCCAGTGCCTCACCACCCTCACAATAACGAACTTCCATGTTTTCTTCCTCATCTGAGGAGTTTGGACAGAGCCTGATGCACTCTTGTCACAGCTACCTAATCAACATTAATGTATGAGAGAGAAATAACACTTTTTTTTTCTTCTTCCCTGGACTTTTAGGGAGAGGATCTTGTGTGGGGAGTTTGAGCTGAGTGGGAGTTTTTTGTGAATCTCGTTCTTAGTCACCTGGTTTTCTTACACGTTATGTTGTCACTGTAGTCAGGGTTGGAAGAATAGTGTCTCCCTGACAACTGTCACTCTTCCAGGCTTGGAAGACCAAACACCATAAGTTAAATAATGTAGCACCACCACTATGGCAATGAAGTCCTCTTTAGACTCCAGACTTTCCTCCACAACAAACCTATGAGGGATCAGCAAGGTCTCAAAGTGTGTGTGAGTCTCACCAGGCTCTTTTTACAGATTGCTTTTACAGTCCAGAGATTCATTGGTCTTAAGTTACTTCATCATACGTGTTTCATTCAGATCATTATAATGAAATCAGCAGGGTTAAATCATGCATTACAAAGTGCTTTTCCTTAATCATCAATTTATTCAAAGGACTGACAAGTGAGCTATTGCGCTGGCTAATCCAATGCCTATTTTCCCCTCAAGGATTAGGATTTATTTACTTGTAACTGACAAGCTTCTACGATCTCATTTTGATGGTATTTGTGCAAATGAAAACTTAAAGTCCACCCTATGATATGGTAAACTCCTATGAAAATATCTTCTTACATTTTCAGATAAAGTAGCTGTATATCTGTGTAGTTGGCTTTAAAAAATCTCAGTTCAGTGGTCTGAAATATATTGGAATATAATACATTATTTGTAGTGTAAATGCTCTACAGTAAAATATTACTCACTTAACTCTATCAGTGACCAAAAGCAGAACTATAATTGTAGTTTAACTACTGAGATTCATTTTCCAAACAAAAATGAGCTTGAATTTCTTCCCAGTGCTCAATATTTCTTAAGAGGCAAATGCATAATTAGAATTAAATCACAATTTTAATTTAGCTTTGTGAGCACTGTTCTTGCTGTTCTAAAAGAAACTCATGGGGAGCCTTCAAAAGGTGCTTGCAGAATGCTGTACCTCTTGACTGCTGAAAGCATTTCTAAATATTAAATCAATACACACATACATATGACCTTTCAAAGAACAGTTTGTATGTCATTCTTAGTAGCCCCATGAAAACGTTCCAGATAAAATGTCAACAGTGGAATCTTTTTTCACATATCCATTGAACAAAAGTTAAGTTTGCTAGGCAGTGCTGTGAATATGGTGACCAGAGCCACACAAGCATAGCTGCATCACCAAATTGTAACGTTAACTAAAAGTAACTTTTCATTTTATCATTATTCTGCTGCCTAAATCACATCATAATAAACCATTAATAAACACAGTTGAAAAAAGAATTAGCTGGAGAGGTTATCTCACAAAGACAGATCATGGCTACCAACATATATCCCAAAATACAGAGAACATGGCCTTTGGCAAAGGAAACACTTGGTGGCAAATTATTTCTAATACTGTAATTCCCTCATATGTAATTTAAAAACAATGAAAACACTGGCACAAAAATTCGTGATTGGTCCCTGATCAGTGTACACTGGCCTACTGCTATGCAATTGCATCTGATCTATTCATCAGAGCACTGAATTGTGCAGGACCCTGAACCAAATTCTTTCTTATTTCACTTGATTTAGTACAATGACTTCAAATCTTTATACCAGTTCTTCATTGTCAATGAATTGTCAGCCACTGCACCCATCTCTACCTTAATTCTGCATTTGATTGTAATCATGCTTCTTAATTTGACAAGTACCTAAACATCTACAGTCTATTCACTCATCCTGTGCCTATAATCAATAATTCATTCTCTGTATAACTCCATAAAAATGGCAAGAATGATGAATATTTTCTTTCTCTCTCAGTTTAAAATAAAATCCATATTAGTTTCATCAACTGGCAATTATTAATGTACCTTACTTAACCAAGAATTGATTTGATTCTGACAAGTTCTTAATGTCTTTAAATTGTGGTAAATAATTGCTATCCATATTCAGCAGTTTAGTATACTGACATAAGCTGATCTTATTTTAATGGAAGACAGTTGTAAAACCTTGCAGAATATTGGGTAAAAGCCTTCAGTTGCTGAAAGTAATTTCTTTGGCTTTAATGTTTTTGCTGGACTGTGTGTATGGGCAGCTATAGCAAGAAATGGAAGCTAAACAAAGCTTGGGGCTCAAAACTCAGAAGCAAAATCAAACTGGATTCTCAGGTTAAGACTCAAAGATAATATATATGAAACATGTCTCATCCTTATTTCTATTTTTATTTCCTAATAATCTGAAAATTGTCATATAAATGCCTACCTTTTAGAAGTCCTCATGAGTTTTGCATACTTATTAATAATTCAGGATTTTGAAAGGATAGCCTGTCAGTGACATTAGCTTATAATAAAATTGGTACATTTTATCTTATGGGTATGGTTGTATTGCATATACCTCATATACATGGTATTTAGCCCAGCTGTTCAGGCTTCTTTTTTTAGTGCCTTCCCTCTGTAAAAGCCTTTGAAGCAAAGGGTAAAATACTGATGATAACTAGAGACTGAAGAACTGCGGGTAGGATAGGTCTTACCTGAAATGTAGAATAACCATGGAATAATTCAAGAAATGTGGTTTGTTTGGGAAATGTGGTCAGTTTAAAGATCTCATGGCTTTTAATTTCATTGTTCTCTTCCAATTTTGGCTGATGTACAGCTCTGTTTGGTTGTCCAGTGATGGACTTCCGAGTAAAGGACATTGAGCCTAAGTATTTAAAATTGAGCATGAAGTGTACTTGTACAGTAGCTGATTGAGGGTTCCTAAATCACACTGGGGTGCCTATATCAAGTATGACCTTGCCTACCAGTCTGTCCCAGGACTTAGTCAAAGGCACTTGTTAGGTGAAATGTCTGTCTTCCATTGCTTCAACTCCCAGCAATGAGATTTATTCTAAAGAGCTAAACTTGTAGGTATAAAATGAAAAACTTTGAAATGAGGAAATCAAAACTTGTTAATGTTTTCTGTTTGTATGGATGTCAGTAAGCTCTCTGGGCCTCAGGAAAATAACAATGATAAAAAAATAATAAATCCTGTTTCAAATTCACAGAATGCAGGTAGAAAAGTGGTGCCTAGATTTAGTAATTCGCTTATTAAAAATAGCACTGCAAGCATGAATTTCAGCCATCCTGCTGGAGTAAATTGTACTAAAGTGGCCTGCGAATGTTGTTTAGGCCCCAAACACAAGTCTCTTCCCAGTAGGACAGCTTACACTAGCCTGCTGGAAAAATGCTTGTATTCAACAACAAATCTAAATTCACGTTGAATAGTAAACCTTGGTATAGTCTGAAATGCCGAAGAAATAGTCACTTGCAAAGTACATATTGTAGAAATACTCCATAAAGATACAGGAGCTCACATTAATCATGTGAGCTAGGACAATAGCTGACCTTTTCTAATAAGAAATGAAGCATCTAAAGCATCCATTAAATTTCGCAGCAGTCCTATTTACTGTACGTCTGTGGCATTCATCATCGGATGATGTAAATGTCCTCAGACTGCAGACTTTTGCCAATCATCCTTCACTGAGAGGAAAATTGGTCTGAAGCTTTTAGAGCACTGCTCCCCAAATTCTGGCAATGCCAAGTCCATTATAGCTCCTTTTCAGTCTCAAAATGAACAGAGAGCAGCTGTTGAAAGAGAGCAGCTGTTGAGCAAGCAAGGTTAACAAACCTTGGAAAAGCATTAGCGCTAATTTGTTTTTAGTACTTTTTGAAGCACAAAAGTTGAAAATAGCTGTCTGACATGGGCCTATCACTTTTCCAGGAGTCAAATCTACAAAGTCATTGGTGAGATATCTAGCCTTTGGCTTTCAATAAAAATTCCCATGCTTGCAGATCTAATTCAAGAAGATCTTCTAATGAACAGAAGCTGATATGCACTGAGATGTAGTCAGTGCCTTAAGCTTTGAGGTTTAGTTTCAAACTTCAGTAAGAGATGATAATTAGAAATGCTGCCAAATAAAGATACCATAATTCGGTGGCCAGGGAATGTGTACTCTTGTTGAGCTCATGAACTTTTACTGTCACTTTGAAAACTTGGATGGCTACTGCTCCTTCAGGACCTTTTATCACTGGCACATTTCTTTTAGCTACCATATTAAGATTTCCTGCTTTTGAAATTAGCCTCAGGCCTTCTTAGTTTCGCAGAAAAACAATGTTAGAACAACAGCTAGACTTCTGCAGATCAGGCAGGAGCCTTAAAACCATACATGTGTTTTCTTGTTTTCCCTTTTCCTTGTTGATCTGCCCAGTTCTTAACCGATAGCCCCTGCTGCTGACTAAGAAGTCATCACTTTGACACCAGTACGCTCCACAGCCCCAACAACTGTTTCTTGTTTCATGTCAGCACCAAGGAACTGGTGACAGGCCAGGTTTTACAATGTTAGGCTTCACTGAGTGTCAGAGAAGTTTCGTGCTGGTTTAGGCGTAAAGCAAGAGAATCTTTTGCGACTAAGATAACCTGCTTATGGCGACCAGCTACCCTTGGTGCTGTTATTGTTTTAGCTTACATGGCATTTGATGCAGCTGACTTCCCTGAGAGATTTGGGAGAATGGTGAGATTTTGTCGCTTTCAAAATGCCGCCTTATGTTTCTCTCTGATGAGTCTGATGCTATTTATTAGGGGCTTCCTCTACCTCCTACCCTGACATCTCTCACCTAGAAAACTTCTGTTAAGTGCCATGGGTTTTTTGTTTCAGAGAGCATATATGTAATAATGTGTTACAGAGGATAATGTCTCTTTTCAGAGATGAAAAGGACTGGATTCAAGGGAAAGAAACCAGAGGTGTAATTTCTTAAAAAGGGAACACCACTTTAATGAGAGGAAAAAGCTGCATGTGTAGCCTCGTAGGTGGACTGCTGTCATTCCCTGTTTAGGTTATAGCATTGGATTCAGTTTCACATCACTGCAGGACCGCAGGCAGCCACCACAATTTTCTTGCCTGGAAATCACTGCTGGTGCTTCCCACCCTACTGGCATGCAAGTCCTTGTGTCCTAAGAGAGATTGCATGGAGATGGCAAGAGCCCTGTCATCCCACTGCACATTTACAAAGCCAGAGTCCTGTCAGGAGATCCCTGAGAAATTGACAGATGTTTTCCATCAACACCACCTTTAATAATATTTTCAACAGTGGCAATAACAATTAGTTGAAATGAATGTGTGCAAATAGTGACTGCAGTATGCAAAATTTGTAATTCTTTGGCTGAAATGTTTGCTTTTGGCCAAATATGAAGACTTGGATTCAGATATCTTTTCCTTTTTTTTTTTTTCTCTTTCATTATAGCGTGATTGCATTTTCCTCTGTGTTTCAGAAAGCCCAACTGAACATCTTGTTACAACTCCCCATGGGCAGGGATTTCACAGAGGAAAATATGGCATATGATCACTGCTGTAGTTCCAGTAAGAAGCTGGTTGCATAAAGAAAAGTAGCCAGCTGACTGTAGCTATGAAGCTTCTTTGCAAGACTCTTGAAGAAATATGTTCGAGCTCTGTATGACCTTTATGCACCAAAAAATGACTTGTTTGCAGATCATGCGTCATAAGCACCTTTTGTTAAGAGGTGAGAAAACAGTTTTCAGACAATTAATGTTTTCCAGACCTATGTTGCTTTGTGTGAAGAGTGACGAATAACACTACATGTCAAAAGACTGTTTTCATTTCAGTCCCCATTCTTGCTCGCTTTTCTCTCTCCCTCTCTGTCCAAAATACAAAAAAAAACCCTAACATGCACTGCCCCAAAAACAAGACAGCTGAGGAAGAAAGACTATCAAACAAAGCCTTTATAAGGAGAATGTTGCAGAGGTGAGATATAGAAGTGGTACAGAAAATACCGTTTCTAATGAAAGATTCAGTCATTGCATCCATGCATTCCTCACTGTAACAGCCATAGTCTTCGAGCATTAATGAGTGTTGTAAAGTTGTCAGAAGCTTGGATCTTGAACCACACACAGAGAAAGCAAGTCATATGTCTATATGCAGGATCCATCAATGCCATTTTTACTACGAACATGAATGTTTTCAGTTTCTACCTGATTAGTCCATAGAGGGGATACTATTTCTATGCACAAGAGTTTTCTTATTTTGTAAGAAAATAAAAGGAATTCTCTAGATGTGAGTAAAGGTATGGGGTTTTTTTAGTGTGCTTTTCTAGTCCATCCAGAAGGCATTTCTCCTTCAATTATCATTCTGCAGTGTTGTTGTTATTCAGATCTAAAGAAAAGAAACACTAAATTTGAAAGCACAGTATTTAAAGTAAGGTTTTATAGGAGACAAGCTTCTTTGTTTTATTCCTTTTTTCTTGTTTTGTCTTGTTTTAATGCATATTGTAATTGTGTTCACTTAGCATGATTTCTTTTTAGCAGTTAGAGGAGCTAACTTTAGCCATCAGTTTCATTGTAAAGAGACTATTTTTCTTCTGACAAGTTTGTGAGAATCCTAACCTATAATTCACCCAAATTTGTGAGGCATTAATCTTCTCTGGCAGCTCAATCCATTAAAGACAGTAAAGAATTTGGATCAATTAATACATTCCTTTGACAGATGCAGTAATGAAATTGCTGCTTCCATTCTATTTGCCCTTTGAAGTATGAGCCCAGATCAATCCCAAGCTGTTACAAGGGACCGTTTTTATGTCTGCTATCCAGCAGTGACTAGCTATTCTCTGTGTATTCTTGAATTAATTCCCTGGGACTATTTATACAATATATATCACCATAGCATATTAATATTTCCAGAATTGTTCCTTATTTCTATTTGTAAAAATTTATCATTTCACATCTCTTGGATATGAAAATGGTACTAGCCTCAGTTCAGGGAGTAGTGCAATGGCGAACTGTTTTTCCACCTGTCACTGTTTAAGCCCAGCCAGTAACTCAGAACCACACAATCACTCTCACACTTCCCCCTCTTCCTCCTCCCCCCACTCCCGGAGGGATGAGGAGGAGAATCGAAAGAACTCCCATGGGTTGAGATAAGAACAGTCCAGTAAGTAAGGTATAATACAAACCACTACCGCAACCGCCAAAATTAATAATAATAAGGGAAATGACAAGGGGAGAGAATACAATTCTCACCACCTGCTGACCGATACCCAGCCTGACCCGAGCAGCGATCTGGCCCTTCCAGGTAACTCTCTCCAGTTTATACACTGGGCATGACGTGCTGTGGTATGGAATAGCGCTTGGCCAGTTTGGGTCAGGTGTCCTGTCTCTGCTTCCTCCCAGCTTCCCATGAACGTCCTCCCTGGCAAAGCATGAGACTGAAAAGACCTTGACCAGAGTAAACATTACTGAGCAACAACTAAAAACATCGGTGTTATCAGCGTTGTTCCCAGGCTAAAGTTGAAAACACAGCACTGCACCAGCTACTAAGAAGGAGAAGAATGACCACTACAGCTGAACCCAGGACACCACCCTTGGTGGCAATTGGAAGTCTTCTCTGTAATCTCTGGGGCACAAGACTGTGACAGGGACAGTCTATTCTGCCTAAGTAACCCAAGTATTCCTCCAATAGCCAGATACCCAGCAATTGAGTTTCTCAGAATGGGGAAATTAGGAGAACTCCAGCAGGCAGAATGTAAAACTATTTGGCATTGCAGCTGGCTTGCTGGACTTCCCTGACCTCCCTTTCTGCTCCTCTTTTTTCATAGATATAAGTCATAGCTGCATCTAACAGAAGAACAGATCAGCACTAGCACTCATATTAGATGTGTTTTTCACAGTTAAGCAACACGTACGAACATTTTAGTACTGCATTTTCTCTCTTTCATAATCTCTTATCTCCCTTGGTTTTATGGAGCTGAATTAAGATGGCCTTTAAACTCAAGTCATAAAGGGCCAGGGGTGTTGTAGACCTTTCTAATGATTTATAAAAGTGTACAGTTGGCTTGCTGAGATACACAGTGTGTTTATTTGTGTTTCTCTCCTTCCCAAATCCCTTGAACTTCTGCACCTTATATGCTAGAATTTGATTTTAGAAGAGTGCAAGGTTGGGTTTTTTTCTGCTATGTTGTTTTATTACAGATATCAAGTATCAAATACCTTGTTTTGTCTTTGATTTTTGTCAAGCCCAATGAAAGTTTAAGCCTAAATGAGGTGTTGAGAGGGAGGAAGGATTGAAGTGAACACATACTCTTTCCAACTGATGTCATTGCCAGCTATTTAGAAGTTCCTTAATTGTTCTTTTAATTTAAACAGTTATCCAGATCCGTTCATCCTGATATTGACGTGGTGACGCACTGTACAGTAACAGCCATCATGGTAACTAAAAGTGTGATAGCTTTTTAACTTCTACATTTACACTGGCAGACTCTCTAGAAGGGAAATTATCACAAAGAAGTTATTTGTGGTCTACCTCAAAGTTACACTTTAGTAGCTCAAAGCAGAAAAAGATAAATGTGCTGGTAGTGAGTACATGTGTGGATGACACAATGCTGTGAGGCACAGGCATAAGCAGCACTGAGTGGGGCGACCATAATCATACGCACAAAAGCAAAAGACCTTGAGAACTAAAGAGAAATGAGATCATAGATAACATCAAGGAATGCACCACTAATCCTTGTAATGTCTAAGCTAAAAGTCTTATCAGTTAGAGACGGCAGATCAGGAGGATATAGCGAGATAGGCCTGTGAAGAAAACTTGCATAAGGCATATGTATTGGGCACATTATTTCTGGAAGAGAGAACTACAAAAAATGACAATGGCACAGTTCACCTAAAAAGCTGTATACAGCAGTGGTTTCCTATATGAAGTGGGAAAACTGGAATATGTTAAGAAAAAAGCTACCAGTATGATCTAAGGTCTGGAATATATTTTAAAAGACCTTGTTTTTCAAGAGGACCATGTCAGATATAAACAAGGCTGAGAAGGGATGTCACTATTCTTGCACCACCGAAGTACACTGAGAAGAACAAAAACTTATTTAAGCTAGCGGAGAATTCTGGCACAGTTTCCCAGAGATAGGATTCAGAGTAGAAATTAGAATCAACTGGCTTCTGGTGAGAGAAGGGAGGTCTGGTACAATCTTCCATTAAGAATAGGGATTAAAAAAAATAACAAAAAAAATAGCAGAACTGTTCTGAAAATAGTTTTTCCTAGCTTTAAGAAAAGCATATGATGATATTTTATGTATTTGGTCAATCTCTTATTCAGTGTTCACCGAAGTTCCTTATACGCTTATACTTAGCTATGTTATTTTAGTTCTTGAATACAATCAGTTGTACCTATACACACATGCATTCACACTAACATTGAAGTGCAAATGTACTTGAAGTTAAGGTACAGGTGTTTTAAGCACAGCTATCACTATTTTGCAGAGCTAACCCTCAGAAATTGTAACAGATTGTTTAAAGATTTGTTTTAGAAGCAGAAGGCTCTCAGTCCTTTCTATTTTCTGAGATCATATAATATTTATTGAAAAAAGCAGGTGAAAAAACCCCACATACATACTTGCTTTTAGACTCCAGGCCCATTCACTTTTATTGTTGGTATGTGTGATTTATTGTATATGGAAACCAAGTGAGTTATAAATGTTAAAGTGAAATCAAAATAAGCTTTTAAAATCCTTATTTATTCTTCCTAGTTTGTATTTATCTCAAAGCATAACTGAAATGACTTTCTGAACCAGATTGCATAATGCTGCTCTTTGCCTATTGAAAAGACATTCCTCATGTTTAGTACATCTGCTCAGAAAGTCTAATACCTGATGCATTTTCCTCATTTCGCTATGGGGATGTACATTATAAAATGGTTTTAGCTTTACCTTCAGAATAATTCTATTCAGAAGTAGCATTAATGAACTGTCAAACATCTTTATCACACATTGTCAATCCTTTTCCCATTCAGTTCCTGACCTGTCTGGCATTTCAGTATCATTGACATACTTTGTTCTTTGTAACACTGCTTGCATGCTTTTATATATATTGTGTGCTTCAAACAACAGGATACTTATACCTTCTTCTTGAAAGAGCATTTTAACAGATGACAAAAAGTCTCTCAAAGCTACTGGAATCCTGACAGCACCTTTTAATCAATCAAGAGCCTTGTCTTACTGCCTACTGGACTTTTGGACACATCTGCATTTTTACATTTTACACTCAGCAGAGACAGCTGAGTATGTTAGCAGTGCAATATTTGTCAGTAAGAAATCCTAAGTATGCCCTGGATTTAGACAAGGGCCCAGTATTTATGGATTTAAGAGACAGCAGAAGAAATCCCTCTTTTCTATGTGATTGTTACCTGGCTGCTTGACAACAGTCCAATGCATGGAATTCAACTGGAGTGAAAATTTAAAATAACATATTTGTCCTGGAAATGCTATTTCCTTTTCTTTAATGCTTCTTTATTTATTACCAGTGTAAAGCTTGAAGCAAAAGACTTTCTGCAGATGCAAACATATCTCTGGAAATAAGTGTGGAAATAACCTTTGGTATATATGGATGAACGTAGTGCAAATATGACTTACATATGTGTGTACATTTGGGAAAATTGTTTATTTATTTTTAATTGTTTATTTATTTTTACTTATGTATCAAGAAACACTGTATCTCTTATGATACTGGGCCTTAAAACCCCTTCTTGTGTCCTGGATGAGTGAGGGAGAAGATGAACCATAGTTTTGATGTTGGGTTTTTGTTGTACAGTACTTTCTGAAGAGAAAGCAGCGTCATCATTCCCACTGAGCACCAGCACACCATGTAGACAGGCCTTGCCATATTGCACCCGCAGTGGTTTTGTAAGCCAAGGAAAACTACAGAAAACAGTCTAGGAACTGTCTGGCAGATGCGAAAGAACACATAGCAAAGACAGCGTCTTGAGAATTAATATGATCTAGTATGGGCTTGATTTCTGGGTTGTAGGGGAAAAGAGATAACGTAAGGAAAAAATACCCAAGGAATAAGTAGCCTCTGAAGAAGCAGGCATTTCTGATGGAGTATCAGAGCGGCAGCCTGGCCCTGGCGGTACCCAGACCAGCGCTCTCACCCGGCATTGAAGTGAGTAGTAACTGGCCAGTCTGGTCTGATAGTTTTATGAAGCGTGTGGTGGCCTCTACTGGTGAATCAAAATGTTACACGGACTTTTGTGCCTTAGAATTCTTCAAAAACTGGATATTCAGAACGTAAAACTTAGAGATGTTTGACAGTCACGAACCAGCTAGTCAGGGATCCTGTCATGGTTGCTGTTTCTCCTGTAATGCAAATGTGGAAGTTAGGTTATGTTTTTTAGTCCAAAGGGTTTTCTCTCGTCAACTTGATACTGGTTGTGCATGTATCTGACATTCTGTCTTTTCGAGTGGTGCACAGAAGGATCCTTGAATTATTGCTGATCACCTCTGACATGCCCATGCTTAGCACAGAATGCCACACTTTGTCGTGTTGCATTTTGATGGATCATGAAGATGCTGCAGTAAAAACTGATTTCAAATTGTTTCCTGAATTATTCTTTAATTACAAAGGCTTTGTGTGTTGATAGTGTGAATTAATTTTCTACTTCTTACCTGTGCACCCCTCATAATACCATTTTATATTCAGGTAGTTCTTACATAGTCTGTCATAATTTATTACCAATGAAGCAGTAGTTAATGGGTATTTAAGAGGAGGTTACTGCTTGTGCTCAAGCCCTGCTAACACTTTATTTGCTCCTTCATTGCTAATTAATTTGCTGTATCTTCACAGAGATCTACTATAATGCAATAGAAGTTCAGTCAGAACATTTGAATTAAATAATGGGAGCTTAAATAAGCTGTTGATTTTTCCTTCTCTGATAGGGATAACTTGCCATGAAGTAGTAGCTTTTCATTTTATCTTAGAAGAGCAAAGGCTTCTATGGAAACAGCATAACTAAAAGGCTTGCAAAATGAATGAAGGCTGGGACATGAAACAGGGAAACAACTGGAGCTTGTTAACTCCAGAATCTACCCTTGCAGAATTGGTTGAAGTAAGGGAGTTTTCCAAGAGATTTCCTTCAGTCTTTCACTTGCTCAGATTTCAGAATTCACATTCTGCTAGTGCTAGTCACTGGGGCTTCAGGAAAGGCATATAAGTCTGCTCTCTTTTACCTCCTATTCAAAACAAAATGTGGAACTGGCAATAAATACTTCTTTGTAGAACATTTTGATATTTATGAATAACATTCCAACATAACAGTTTATTCTTATATGATAATTGACCCATATTCTACAATTACACTTACAATTACATTTACACTTAAAGATGTCTTTTCTTGCCATTCTTTGCATATAAACCCATCTCTCTGTTCTCAGTGCTCTCGTTTTCTATTATGTATATGTCTATTCACTTGCCTGCATGCTGTATTGATGTTGCTTTGAAGTTCCCTTCTCTGTAGAAATACTAGAGAACATTAACTTTTCAGAGTTGTGAGAGGAGGGAGAGCATAAGGGGAAAACTTGACTTGCTTTTCATTTAAAGCTTAAGAGGAACATTGAGCCTTAGCCCCTTCTTCATAAGAGCTGCCTTGGTATATGGGAGCTCAATTAACCAGTTGCAGACCATTGTTTAAATTCCAATTATTTCCACTAATAGCTTTGGTGTTGGGGTTGGCTACCATGTAAGACGTAGAAGGGAGAAAGGTCACCTTCCTTCTCAAATGTTATTGAAACTCTCCCTTCTATTAGGCTACTAGGACATGTAGGAGAGGTCTTGCGTAACCTGGGGTCCTCTTTGGTATGCACATCCAGATACTGACTAGAGAGCACTCTGGTGACCTGGATACTAGCTTTATAATTTGTCTGTGACCTTTCCTTGTCAATATCTCTTTTCCTAGGGCTTCTCCCTTGTTTTGCCCCATCATACCTAACACTGCCCTAGGAAATCAGGCTTCGTATTAACCCTGCTATAAGAAGCAAACAAGTCCAGGTATCTGTCTAGCACGAGCCATTCTGATTCTGTGCCTTAAGGAGATGATGATTTGAATTACTAGTCAACAGCTTAAACAAGGTCAAATTCACTTATTGTAATCTCCAGACATTTCATAGGCTTTCATGTCACCAGTTCCTTCCTCAGCTCCTCCAGGTGGCTTGTGTTTTGTGTTCTCGTGTCACTGTCCTCTCTGCAACGTCATGGTACCACAAGAGGACTCCTATCAGTGCAGGTTATCCTTTCCCTCTCTTTGACAGGGGAGGAGCAGGATGTGCAGTTGGAAATGCCTTGTTGTGATACAGGAACTAAAGGGTGGTATGTTTATGTAAGCTTTCATAAGTAGATATCTTCCTTGAGTAATTTCTCAGCTGGCAAGGTCAAAACAACTACTGGAAAATTAAACACACTCCCCACTGTGAAAGCTGATTATCACCTCCTATCACACTAGTGTCAGTGAAGATGTTCTCATTTCTTCAATGTGGCTGTCAATCTCTGCTCAGGTTCCAGAGCCAAATGTAAGTTTGTATTGACAGCATACTCTACTGTAAATTTCTTCACAGAAGGAAAGTCTTGTCAGTGCTTAATAAAGACATCTTTGGACAGCCTCCAAGATTCTAGCCAACAATTAATATATCTGGTAAGCACTGATAGTGACACATTGCATGCCTGGAGTTATCGCAGCAGTGGTACTTGCCTCTTGCCTTTGATCTTCCCACTCCCCTTGCTTTTCTTCTGCCAGCTGCAAAGCTCATCTAGCTCTTTTGTGAGCCAGTGCAACTTGCTAAAGGTAACACAGTAAAGCAGTGAGTGGCTTTTTGCCATCCTTGTGAACTGAACTGAAATGACTCACCAGAGGATGGACCAGCCACTGGGGTCAGTGCAAGGAAAGCAGACTCGCTGACTGGTGGAAAAGCTGGAAGGCAGCAGTTTGGTTTAACCAGCTGGGGAAATCTCACTCAAGCTGTCTCCTGTTCTGGCTGTGGTTCTGTCAAATGTGATGAGAGACCTGGAACTGCAGGTATCTTACACAGTCTAAGTTATTTTGCGACTAGTTTTAAAATTGTTTCTTTCACACTCTGCAGCCTGTGCCATTTCTAAGGATGATAGAGGTTTCTGTTACAACCTGCCCCATGTTCTAGCAAGCAAGCAGTTTTATTATTTCATGCAAGAAAAGCCTGGTAAGCCCTACAGAGCTGAATTTCTCCTCTGTGTTTTTGCATTCTTACATTTCTCATTCTCAAGGGGATGTGATAGAAAACACTGTTTAGCTCGATTTCCTCTGAACAAAATGAAACCAAACCTGTCACAGAAGAATAACTCAGTGCAAAACTGGTAATAATGAAGATGGTCTGATGAGTGGAAGTCTCTCAATCACAACATGCTCCCCACAGGACAGCATATTAACAGATATTGCAATGTGAATTGTCTTGAGAAAAGGCTTCTGGCCAAAACATTGACATTCACAAGCAGCTGCTGCACTCAGGGAATGTAGGTTTTAATTATCTTGGGTAAAACTATCAATTTGGAGTGTAAGGCAAGTTAGGCTCCTGAATATTCCTGATCACCTAGAAAATCACAATGAACGTATGCTTTTCTTCTCAATCTGCTTTATAACCTGCAGCTCATTCCCTGGGCTGTAACAAATGCATTAGGTTTTGTTTAGCAAAGTAGCACTGCTGAAGAAAATCCATGAACAAAACTTGAAAGATAGTGGATTATCTAAATGAGAAAAGGTATGCTGTTGTTAGTCGTTTGACCCTCATTCATTTCATGGGGTTTTAATATATTTGTGTGTGATTCCCAATTAAATAGCATAGTCTGTATACTAACATCTTCTCATCGACAACAACTGAACAAGCACAGTTATTTCCCATTTCCTGTGATTCTTTTAAGACTACCACAACACGATGCTTTTGTTAGCTGGAATAATATACACTAAATATGTACATACATCTCTTTTTCCTCTCTTTCCTGCTGGAAGTCGTAAACACCTATCTTGAAACTCCTAGTGCTGGGTGCAAAGTCCAGAGCTTGCTCCGGGCAAACGCAGGCCAATGCTGGCATAGTAACACCGGGTGGCAGCAGTGGGTTTTCAGCCGGCACGTAGAGCCGTAGTGAGGCTGTTGTCAGAAGTAATGAAGACATAGAAATTAATTTTGTTTTGATTTTCGAGTGCTTGGCATGTTATCCAACTCCAAATTTCTTCAGTTTGTCATTTGTTCATGCCTCACAGTCCTAGATTCCTTCTTTTAACTTAACCTAACATCGTAATTGCTGTAAAAATGACAGACTTGCCGGGGTTTAGGATATGGGAGGAAGTGTTGTGAATGTATCATCTGTTGAGAATTTGGGATTGTCGCCAGTGCTTTGTAGCTGGGGAAAAAATGGACAGTGATTTGTCTTTAGGGTGTATGTCATGTTTGTCCTGCTCTTTGTCCCTACTTAACTTGTCAGAGTTGTGACAAACATAATAGAAGAAACCCTTTCAGAAGCATGTCTTGCAATTACTACAAACTTTGCTGGGCAGATGACAGACCTGGGGAGAAAGCTGCATGCTAACTGTTGTCTTCTGACAGAGGGTTTTCTTCACTTGACAGGGCATCACCTGGGACTTGGGAGCAGAGCCCTGGACAAAGACCATTTGGTGAGAGGTTTTCTTTCTTCTGGTGGAGATTAGGGTGAGGTCAGCCTTCAAAGCCAACATCCTCTTACTTTGTGTGACATACATGTTGCCTATTGCTCTGATAATTCCCAGATGTAATATAAAGACTGAAATATGCTTGTACGGAAACAAACAGGAGATGTAGAGTTTTGAAAGCCCAATCCTCAGAATACATTTTGCCACTGGCCTTAGCCATTAGTGAGACACTCTCACCACAAATTTAAGGCATGAACTTAGTTTCCTAACATCAGTGGTGCAGTAGCATGACTGAAGATACTATTTTTGGCTTTTCTATGCAGGAACAGGCAAATGTTTTTCAAGTGTCTCACACTCCTTTAGTTCTCAGACTTCTCTACTTCAATGATTTAGCTGAGCTGGCTCAGCTTGCTTGCTTTCACTGCTGATTAATGCCCCAAACCCACCAGTCTCCGCTGAAAGCAGTTACGATGAAGACCTCAGCAAAATCCAAATTATTTTCATTGTAGCAAACTCCTGGTCATGCTGTAAATTACTCTTTCAAATTCAGGGCTCTCTTAGTGTGGTCAGACCACAGTTCAAAACCCAATTAAGGCTTTTTTACAAACGTTGGTAATGTGTCTGTCTGCAGTGAAAACCTATTTGTTCAACAGCTAGTGTCTTGAAAGTCATCCACTGCCTTCCAAAACCTCTTTTTTTTGTCTTTCCTTTTCTCCCAAAAATCACTGGAAGAGAATATGAAGCAGCTCAGTTCATGGCAAGGCCAATAATCCTAAATGCCTTGAAGCTACACATAATTAGGTGCAATATGCATAAGAATACAATTAGTAAACCTAGTGATTTGGCTACTTGTACAGGACCAGTGGTCAGAAGTACAAACACCTCATTTCCTGCATCATCTGATTGGTCTCAATGAATAAAAATGAAGATGAACTCTGTTCTTTGGTGTGTTGAGTAGTGAGAAGTGAGTATGTTTAGAAGACCAAACTGGACATGAATAAATTGAATTTACTTATATTTTACCATCAGCTAAACCACAAGTAAATGTACTGTGAAAGTCTGATGCAACCTTGCATGGGAAAACCAATCCTGCATATCACGTCAAAACAAGATCTGAGGATGGATTTCCATTCCTAAAAGAATTGGAAAATATATATGTATATATGTTACATAATAGGATATATGACACATATATAATATATATGTCAGCTATATAGCTGACAAGAAATGAGAGGCAAGACTTCTCCCTAGAAACAACTGCAAACCTTGCAAAACTTATGTTGGACTGTGCTAAAATGGGGCAGAAGGGGCCCAGAAATATCCTTTCTTTTCCACAGTGCTTTCTGCCCACTGTTTGTCACCCTTAGTAGCAGATGCACACTGTTCCTCGGTGCCACCTCCATCTGACCACCATGCCACCTGCTTCAGATACCACACAAAATCCTCCCTTTTTTAGTTGCCCAGGTGGTCTCCAGAAGCATCCTTCAGTGTTCCAGAGTGGTACCTGACCCATTTTGCTGGCAGTACCACCAGGCCCATCCATCTCTCCTAGAATCTTCTTTCTTCTAAATATTTCTCTGGATTTCCTTGGATTTTTCCCTACTCTACCTTGCCCCTTCTGTGCTTCCCTGCCCATCCTTACACATGGCGATTTCTCTTGTGGTGTGAGTCACTCTGCTGCTGCAGGTCCATGTGCCAGTGGTGCTGGTGTCAATGCTGTCATGAAAACGGGGAGAGGGGTCAAAGCCTCACTGGTGCATGAAGGGAGGAGGAGATGTGAAAGGACAGCTGGAGGAATGGGGACAGCCAAGCTTAAACCAATATAAACTGCTGCAGAATCTATTCAAAATCTCAGTCTTCTCACAACACCCTCAAGCACCTCATGCAGTCAAAACTGCTGACTCTTTTCGGCACTGGGGAAGTCACATTGATCATCTGTAATGCATGTTTATGTGAAAGTTATTTACACAGATGCAAAATGCTGCAGCTCATTAAATAATTCTTTATAACACGTCACTTACTGAGCAGAAGAAAATGTGGCTTCTACATAGCTGATTCTACTGAAGTGGCTAGGACATAATGCATTGGTGTTCAGCTGAAGCAATTGGCTTGAGAAATTTTGTATTGAATGTATTCTGAAGAGCAATTAAGCTTCCTACAGTAAGCAAGGCTTGTTAAATTGGGTGTTACTACTCATTACTTAAAGCAGATAATGCTACATTGTTTTAAATAGCCTGTTTTATCTTCCCTAAAGAATGAGATTATCTCCTCTGTCTTGTTCTTCCCATTCTCCCATGAAATACACTCATGTGTGTGTGTCCCTCAATCTGTTTCTTGTGTGGCCTCCCATAGTAATGCTAAGATCTGTAAGTATCAGAGAAGCAGTGAGCCAATAAGCAGTAATGATATTCTTCCATTTCTCAGTGTCCACTCTGCCACTCTTGCTCACACAGAGTAGTTTCTCTTGTTATTGGAAATTATGGGACTGCTCACCTGCCAGGCACTACTCAAAAGAGTAAGAACAGCAGAGGCACTGAGACACGAGTAAAATACCGCAGCCATTATTATAGTGAGAAGTCAGAGTCCTGCATAATTTACATGACTAACTTGGTTAGTCACGGCAGAAAGAAAAAAAACTTAAGTCTCTTGATGAACTGGGATTTGCTGTAACCTCCAAATCTCATGATTTGTTTATTGGATTGCAATGTCCTGGACTTATGCTTATGGTCCAGGACCAGCGTGTGCGTAAACACCAAGCAAAATGAACTTCACTGCTTCTCCCATAAAACAGCCTGCTGATTGTTCTGGGGATCAGCATGTTGGCACACATATGGAGTGTGTTTTACTCATGGCCATCCCACCCTGGAAACACCCTATTTCATCTGATCTTGAAAGTTAAGCATTATCGGGTTCAAGTCTGGTCTAGAGTTAGACGACGATATAGGAGGACCACTAAGATTTTCCCCGAGGCTGGACAGTCATGAGTGGCAGAGTGTGTGGGATAGTATGGGCAAGTATCTAGGCCAGTGGGCCCCTCCAGTGCTTTGGAACTTCACCACTGAACAAGTGCAAAATCCAGAAAAACTAGTAAAACACTTGAACTATTTGTGCTGTCGTCCTGGTTATACCAGAAAGGGACAAATCATGGCAACGTGCTGGGGCTTGGCCTGTGCCTACAGAGCCCTGCTCAACACTATCCAGCACCTTCAAAGTGAAAAAAATGTCTTTGAACCTAATGGCAAAGCAACAGACAATGCAGCTTCTCCAACTCCAAGCACAGCAGCTACACCAACCCCAGTGACAAGCCCCACCCCCAGTGACAAGCACAGCAGCTACTTAAATCCTGACCACAGCAGACAATGCAGCTACTCCAAGTACAGCAGCTACACCAACTCCAGCAACAAGCACAGCAGCTACTCAAACCCCGACAGCAACAGACAATGCAGCTGTTGGTATTACTCAACCCCCAAGTACAGCAGCTGCACCAACCCCGGCAACAGACACTGCAGCCACTCTAACCCTAGTGGCAAACACTGCAGCTAAATCAAATGGCCGGTTCGTGGCACTGTCAGTTGCCCCTGTAAGCAAGGGGAAAAGCAAACGAGAGGCACAAACAGCAACCAGTGAAGTGAAGAAAGAAGTCCCAATGCACTTACTATGGGGGCAGCATCCAAACAAGAGTTACTACTAGGTGGATCAGATGAAGAGGAAGAAGAAGAGGTGACTTCTCTACCCTGGACCTCAACTGAGCTGCAGAATATGCAAAAAGATTTCACCCGTCTTCCAGGGGAGCACATCATCACCTGGTTGCTCCGATGCTGGGACAATGGGGC
>NW_009917997.1:315-552 GCF_000696875.1 Nestor notabilis | reverse complement strand
TATGCCAGGAATGTATCCGTAGGTCCAGATGAGGTTGAATGTACATGACCCATGTGGCAGAAACTTACACAGAGTGCACCATCATCATATGTCCACTCATTGGCATCAATGACCTGGAATGACCTAGCACCACCAACAGTGGATGAACTGATTCATCAGCTTTGAGAGTTTGAAGACAGTCTCACCCCTTCCATCATTTCAGCTGTGGAAAAACTGTCCCAGGAGTTCAAACAATCA
>NW_009917997.1:0-211 GCF_000696875.1 Nestor notabilis | reverse complement strand
CACGGGGCACTCTGTGGTTTTACCTGCGGGATCACGGAGAAGACATGAGAATGTGGGATGGAAAACCCACCTCAGTTCTGGAGCAACGAGTGCGTGAACTGAAGAGGAGAACAACGGTCAAGGATAATCCTCTCATGAAAGCTGCTGCTTCAGTCTCTGGTGAGCACTTTCCCAAATGGGGTGGAAGAGCTGATTTTACTCTAGCTCCTGT
>NW_009917996.1:19150-19384 GCF_000696875.1 Nestor notabilis | reverse complement strand
TCGCTGTCCCCAGCCTCCGCGGGCGGACATGTCTTGTAGGACTGCGGAAAGCTGGGAAGCGGCTCTTGGTTCTCCTGGTCGCCGCGCAGGAGCGGCCCTGGGCTGATAGGAATCCGCGGGCAGCGCGTTTCCTTTGGTGCTTTCCACCGGTCTCCCGCTCGCTCTGGACCAGGCGTGGCCGCCAGCTGTAAATACCACTGCTAGCAAACTCCTTGAGCTAGGCTGGGGCCGGCA
>NW_009917996.1:0-19004 GCF_000696875.1 Nestor notabilis | reverse complement strand
AAACCTGGGTGGGAAGAGAGAGAAGCGGTGCTCTTGGAGTCCGCAGTATTGCATTCGGTCAGAGAGAACTTGTTAGATTTTTGAACAGTTCTTTGTTTCTGGTGCTGGAGTTTCTCTTCAGCAGCTGCTTTTAGCCCGGAAAAAAGCTCTTATGGTATAGCGATTTTTTTTTCCACATACTATTTGTTTCACAGGCTATCACGAAAGTTGCCTTAAGGGTATTCAGAATGGGTGCTGAGTGGCATTTAAAGCATAAAGGAGATAACACAATATGTGAAAGTTGAGTGTGCCTAACTAAAAAAAAAAGTGAGAATCCCTGTGCTAGTGAACAACTGGGAGAGCATTATTGACTCAGGACTGCAGTATAGAGCTACTTTACCCTATAGTTTCTGATCAAGTTGTTCTCAATAAACATAAAGTACCTTAGAAAAGGTAAAACTCAGTGTTGTTAATTTGGCTGATAGAATGGTTGCCTGTCTGAGAGTGTTAGCAAATACTGAATGATAATAAATGGAGGGTGCCCTCGTAACTGGTTGAAGAGTGGAGGTCATAAATCATAACATCATCTGCTGTACACACACACCCCCAGGTAAACAAGGTCTTCCCATATGAAACCTTTTTCTTGCTTGTGCTTGTTAATCTGTTCTTGCTACATGAAAGTACTTTCTTCAGTTTTTTTTCAAATAGAAATAGTAGTATGTATTCCTTTTAGGTGATAGTTTACTTGTGCCAGGAAAACGAGTGGCTATGGAAAAGGAGTGGAAGAAAATGAAGGCAGTATTGGCTAACCTAATGGACAGCTGAGCGAGTTACCATAGCTTCCATGATCCTTATTCCATCTGTCAAGGGAACCTTCTCTAGGAAGGCTGGGATAAACAAGTAGTAATGTCCAAGTGTGCTTATCCAGCAAGAACTTACTGTTTGGTTGTTGTGGGGGTTTTATTTTCTTAATCACAAAGATCATAAAGGTAACATTTCCTCATTTATAAAGATGTTTTAAAAACCAAACCTGGAATGTTCTTCCAAAAGGCTTTACTCTTTTTCTTGTGCCAATGTTTGATTCATTGGCAGTGGTATTTCATTCCTAGAGTTTTACTTGCATAGTAGTTAAATAAATACCACGGAGATGGCTGTATAGGCATTCTAAGCAATAAAACCACTCAGCTCTAGTTAACCTCTTAACATCTTCAAAGTGGGGAGCTTAAGGTTGCGATGAGTTGGGCTTCAGCTTTGTGGCCTGTGTTTTGTACTACTCGATTTTGTAAGTAAGACCATTTTGTTAATCAAGCATTGCTAACCTGAGCCATGCTTGTTGTCCTGACTTTTATCAAATAAATTTCTTTTTCCCCAGCCTGTAACCAGAGTTTAAGAATGTGATTTTTCCTCTACCTTTTACACTTCTCTGGGTAGAGCGAACATTCCACCAAGCTCTTAGCATTGTTATACACTTCATATAGGTGCAAATATTTAAGCAAGTGTCCTGGGTTCAGCTACAGCAGTCATTTTTTCTCCTTCTTAGTAGCTGGTGCAGTGCTGTGTTTTTGACTTTCAGTCTGGGAACAATGCTGATAACACCGATGTTTTTAGTTGTTGCTAAGTAATGTTTACTCTGACCAAGGACTTTCTCAGTCTCATGCTTTGCCAGAGAGGAGGGGAAGCCAGGAGGAAGCAGAGACAGGACACCTGACCCAAACTGGCCAAAGGGGTATTCCATACCACAGCACGTCATGCCCAGTATATAAACTGGGGGGAGTTACCCGGAAGGCCAGATCGCTGCTCGGGTCGGGCTGGGTATCGGTCGGCGGGTGGTGAGCGGTTGTGTCCTTTTCCCTTGTTATTCCTCTTATCATTATTATTGGTAGCAGTAGTGGTTTGTATTATACCTTAGTTACTGGAGAGCTGTTATCTCAACTCGTGGGAGTTACATTCCTCCAATTCTCCTCCCCATCCCTCCGGGAGCGGGGGGAGGAAGGAAAAGGGGGGGGAGTGAGTGAGCGGCTGCGTGGTTCCAAGTTGCCGGCTGGGCTTGAACCACGACAGCAAGGTACAAGGTGGGGGGAAAACTCCAGGATGCTGGTTTATCTGGAGCAAAGTTCACAAGGAGAATGCCAAGTTAGTGTTACTGACTGGAATATCCTGTGGTTTGTTAGAAACTTGATGCTGATGATACCTTTCCTGTTAAAGAGTGAGAAAGGGACCTCTTAGATGTGAAACAAACTGGCAGTACATGTCCATCCTGAGCCCATGTTGTTCTTAAGGGTTCTTTTTTTCTGGCCTTCTTACTGTGAAACATGGCTCCTTCAGTTCATCTGGGGTAAGTATGAAGTACTGAACAGAACACTTAACCAATTTGATTGAGTTCAAGCATGAAGTTATCCAACTTTCTCCTTGATCAGGTTACGTAGCACAATTAAATAGCTAATAATACTAACACAAATGATAAGCCATATGTAAATGTTTGTTAGCTGAACAGATTAAAAAGGTATCTCTTATGGATTAGTCTTTCAAAAGCCATACAATGACATTGAATCTCTTTAACAAAATCTAAGTTTGGATTAAAGTCATATGTTGTGGTGAAAACCACTTCTTAGCATAATAAATTTGGAAACTGGTAAAGATTCCAGGAACTGGGGAATAAAATGTGCATTAAAACCTCTACTTAGTGACAGAAAAATCTCCATCAGGTTCTCAGCAGCAGATGCTAAGCTTGAAGTTGACAGTCCTAAATCTTACATGACGTTGTGGGGAAACTGTTTTGCATATAAACATTTTGAATTTTGATTTTGAAAAAACCTTCAAGAAATCCTAATTGCTTTTATATTTCATTAACAACTACGAGAAACAGATGAGAGGTCCAAGATGTTGCTTGTCTGCCTTCTGTTGCAAGCTTTTGGAAAGCCATTGGAATGTAACAGTATTCAAACTATTTGGTTCACACCCTTTGTTCCTGAGCTTTCAAGCATCTACCTAAGGATTAATAATAAACTAATGCTCATATTGGAACTTAAGAGAAAAAAGTATTTTAGTGGTAATAGGTGATGAATTTTCTGATGGATATCTATTTGTTTTCCAAGTATGTAAATGTGAGTTTATGCTAATGTTATAGACAAGAGATTGAGAGTGTCTAATTGCAAAAAACTGTGTAAAGATTTAACAGAAGTAAACTAGATAAAGTTTCTGGTTTAGATGCCTTAGATTTTTAGAAGGGACCTTGGTGGGGTAGCACTATAGGTAAAATTGTGTTTCAACTAGCTTTGAGCCTTAACTTTTGATTTTTAAGCAGAAGCCATGAATTGCAGATCTTTTTTCTGTTTCTGCTATTGTTGGCAGGGAATGACAAAATCTTTATTTTGTATGAGAAGGCTCTGAAAAGTGTCTGGTGATGCAGCTTTCATGAGAGATGAGAGCCAGAAATGAAATGAAGAAAGAATACAATGGGGGACCTGAATCATCTTCCCTTCTTCTATAGCAATGATGTGCTTTTTGTCTAGTATGAGATTAACAAAAACATTTCTTCTTCTGTCAAGAGTTACATACTATTGATCACATACTAGCTGTTATGGAGGTGTTACAGAAATGGAGATGCTGACATTAGTTTGGAAATGATAACTGAGCAGAATTTTCATCATGTTCTCTGTTTCCAGGGAGGAGTCGGGAGTACAGGGCTTCTTAGTGGAGAACTCCAGGCTATTGTGTTTTCACCATCAGTTGTTGTTATGGCATATCATGCCTAAAACACTAAATCAGAAATGCAAAGTGCCTGCTTTCTAGTGTGTTTCTTAACTTAAAATTGAGCAAGCTGCCCACTCTGTGGAGTGTTGGCTTAGGTGGAACTGAGCAAATTGCCCAACCTTATGCAAAGAATGAAAGTTGCCGAGGAGACAAGGGAAGGAAAAAAAATCGCCCCACACACAGTTGCTGGCAGGTCACCCTAAGGGAGGGAACAGTTGAACCTAAATAAATAGGCTGGAGAAAGAACAAACCTGGGGAAAAAAAAGAGTACCTAATAAAAAGCCTCAGTTATCACAGGTCAGACAACTGCTGTGCAACCTGTTCCCATGTAAGTTTTAGCAAGTAGTAGAAGTATTGTACTGGTGAAGGCTTTTAAAACAATTGAATCCGAAAATAACACAAAGTCCTAGTTTAACAAAATAGAAAAATCACATTTTTACTGAGTAAACATTAACATTCAATTCAGTCTTACTTCATTAACTTCATCCAAAGAGGCTCTGAAAAGCCAAGATCTTGTGTAGGGTATTCCTTCAGCATTAAAGGCATTGCTGTTCTGTGTAGGTTTAACCTGCTCCCATCGTGGATTGATCTAATGATCTAGATGTCTGGTATCTTGGGTTGTCTAATATCTTGGTAATGCTGACAACATTATGCTAAATTGGATACTGGCTTTAAAATCTGTTTCAAATTGCAAATTCAGGTCTGCAATAACTTTCTTGCTTGCTTTATGTCCTAACTCCTTCCCAAACTTCTTTAGAAATAGGCTTTTTAATTTTTTGAACTCAATGTCCTGGAAATGACTTCAGTGAACCTCAAAATGAACAAACTGTTTAGATTCAGGCAGCCCAGTCAAGAAGGAGAAATGATCAGGTGTACAGTCTCTCTGACCACTTACCAGATGCAGAGAAACCGAGTACACTTTCCATCTTTAGATGGAAAAAGACAACAGGAGTAGAGATAAGCAAAAGAGAAGGAATGATACTATAGCAGAGGCCTGCAGTGTCATGAATGATGTAGAGGTCATCAGTGGGGGCTGTGTCCACATTATTTCTAGCCCCACCGGAATTAAGGGAAACAGAATAGAACTGTGAATCGAATACTTTTTCAGTTGCCATTACTGACTCGGATAACCAAAGGATGCTGGAAACCAAACCCATAAATGGATAGAAGACAGACTTAGACAAATTTTTTGGGCTTATTTGTAGATTCTTGAATACTAAGATGCAGTTTACAGCTCCTGAAGTTCCTACGCTGCTGATTGCTTTGTGTTTCTGACAGGACTTGTTTCGTGTGATCTTTTTTTGAGCACAGTGGCTCAGTGTAATGAGATCTGTTCTGATGAGGAATCATAAACATGCTAATTTGTGTTTCTTCTTTTGTTTTTTTTTTCTCCTTCAGTCTCCCACAGTCAAATCACCCGCTTGTACAGTCGCTTCACCAGCCTTGACAAAGGAGAAAATGGCACTCTTAGGTGGGTATCGTCTTTGCACTGACACGTATCTGTGATGGTGCCTTGCTGTTGCAGGATGCCTGCAGGTTTTCCTCATACAGTGAATCAGTGAGGCTATTATAACAGGTTCTTTCATACCTACTGTATACATGGACATGGAAGTTTGTTCTCTTCTATGAAAGGTCAGGAGAAATCTGATTGTTGAACTGAGGTACTCTAAATACCGATTGTCTTTGCTGTAGTGCTGAAAGTTCGTAGCAGTTAATACAAGAAAGGTTATATCTGGTATTCAAGGAATTACAACACATGTTCAGAAATGTTAAACCACGTTTTTACAGTGTTTATTTCTTACCTTTCTTTACATGTTGCTTCTAATAACTATTACAGGAAGGATTCCATTATGTCATCTTCATCCTGGCTTTCATTTAAAATGATCATTTATATTTTTGTGAGCATAGGCTCTTAATTGTTTCTAATACCCAGTGTCTTTTAACACTACTTTGATCTGCAAGCTATTTACTATTGTTAACTTTACACCTCTTGTTAAACACCCGTTTCTATTAGTATGCTCAAAAATAAAAAAGAGCTGGAGCTGGGACCAAGTCACTGTGAATAAGCAAATAGAAGTTTTACTCTTTAAAATAGTAGTACAGGATATTCCAGGGCCTTTAAAGTGTTTGTCTTCTGTCTACAGTTTGAAAACTACACAAGTGAACGGGTTTCCTGCAGCTTAATCAATTAAATAAAGATGAGGCTTAAACTTTATCTGCAAAACATTTTTCACTTTGATGGACTGAGTCTACTGGAATGACTATTCTCAACTGAAAGGTAGACTAGTGGGATGATTGCCTATTAAAATACGTCTCTACCTGTGGTCTTTGTTCTCTAGCCTTTCCCACTCTGGTTATTGTATTGTGTGTTGATATTGCCTTGCTCTTTATTTAATGAACTAATTATGAATTCTGATTGTATTAAATTGCTTATTAGTCTTCTCTTTTGATGTTGCCTATGAATTGCATAGTATTATGGAAACATATGACAAATTAGTGCTGTCAATGGTTGCACCAGGGAGCAATTTTGCAACCAGCACAGTTGTTCTAAGACCATACTGCCTCTAAAAGTCTGTTCCTTTTCCATGTTGGTGCTGCTATTCAAGGCTTATCTTTGGAAACAAACCTACAGCTTTGAAAACTTGCCAAAACTTGTAGAACCAGTGCACAGGGAAGCTGGAGATAACGCAGGAGAGAGTAGGAAGGGGAAAAGGACTTTGTAGTGTAGTATATGAGGTCTGGCTGGAATGGAGTTCATTTCTTTCATAGAAATTCTATCCCAGTCTAAAGCAGTAAACAAAGATTCAAGGATCATCTGGGGTTTTGTATGTGATTGTAGGGTGCACTATAAACCTATAAAAGGTAGACCTATGTGTAAAGCTACAATCACTGCTTAGCAAGTGAAGGTGACAAGTTGTAAGATACACTGGTTTTGGCAGGACTAGTAACTTACTGCAGTTTCCTTTCCTGAAGGAAATACGCAGCTCCTTCTAGTGCCACAAATTACTGACTTCTCAGTTAACATTTAAGTAACTGATTGTGAAATTGTGCTGTAAACAGGACTACTGAGTATTTTTGGTTAAAAATACTCTCTCTCCTCTTCTGGCTTGTGTAGGTATTTTAAGCTGACTGGCTCCAGTGACTGGTACTGTGGCTGTACTGTAAATGTCTGGACTGCATAGCTGAAGGGATGACAGAATGGATGGTGGGTGTGGAAACAATTGGGGTGGGATGGGCAGGAACTCCTTAAGCCCACTCTGTCACCAAAGCCAATGTATCATATAAACTGTAGCATTGGCTAATTGGCAATTGTGACATACAGATCACCTGATGATACTGTAGGTAAGGTTAATACTATTTATGTCTCACTATTAATTAGTTGAAAAAGAGCAGTGATAGCTTCTTCAGACTTTGTATGTGGGTTTAGACTTCACTGGTGAATAAACATGGTAGCTGCCACACCAGTCTAGCACAGTTTGAACCTAGCACACATTCTTCCTCAACTCTTCCCTCCAACTTTAAATTCGTCTGTTGAGCCCATAAAGTTTGTGTAAATTTCAAAGTGATTGTACTCAGTTTATGTAAGAGGAGTAATTAATTAAATATGCTGTGAATGTCTGTTGCACAATGCTTAGCTTCATAGTGTTATGGATGAGAAGGTTGTACTTCTATTGTTGATAATCACGTGGTACTTGGGAAAGGAAATGAAGTTTGTTTGGAAAATCCCAGTAACTGTGCAAATTGTGATCCCTTAACTTGCAGTCTTGGCCTCTAAGCATAGCCTGTTCCCAAACATGCCTGACAGCAGCATGCAAGTTTTGAAACCTGTCCCAGCACCCACAATATGTGGAAACCATTAAGTAATGGAAAACTACTTCCTGAAAAAAACAACAATGAAGGCAGAGTAAGAGCTATAGCTTGGAAGGTTGTAAATGCTGGTTTCTGAAATACTGATCAAAGAGAACTTGCTACTGCGAGGCAAGTGAGATGAAGTTACCGCTTGCTTACTACTGCCAAACAGTTTAGAAGGCATGTCTTGTGTTTGTTTCCTGTGAGCAAGGACAACTGCTTCCGTAAGGATGACTTATTTACACCTTTGACTTATAAATCAGACATGACAGAAGTCACTCGTGACTGATCAGGAAAAGAAGTGGTAGGCAGTTCTTTATGGCATAAAATAAATCTTTAAGTGTGTACCACTGTTCTGAAGAAGGGATTTGGATTATAAAATGATAGGGTACTAGAGTAGTGGGTACTTCCACTCCTTTCCTTTCCTGCTTCTTTTTTGTATATGGTTTGTTTTCTTTCCATTCCTTTACTTTCCCTCAGGTCTAGATAGCTCTACCCTTCTCATCCCTGTTGAGGGAACAGTACTCTGCTACTATTTAGAAGTAAAAAGGATGAACAACCAGAAATAATGGAAGAAGGGTCTAGCAGGTTTCTGGCAACCTTTGGGGTAAGGCAGAGCCTCCTTTACAGTAGTGGTCTGCTGTGTCCTTTGGAGGATATACTCATGCTTAGAAATAGTTGTCTGTCTTAGAATATACAAATTCCTTACTGCAAAGTATGTATAAATATACATGCACTGGCATATATATTAAGTGGTTGGCCTGCATAATGATAGCATGCAGTTAAAGGTTGCTCTGCATGTTATGTTTAAGCAAGGATTTAATAGAAGCCAGATTCCTGGAAAGGTATTTTAGAAGAGCCTTGTTGCTATGGTATGTGAATACAGAAGAAAAAGAGGGCATCTCATTTCCTGTAAGCTCCAGCCTCAGCCAGGTGAAGTTGGTCCCTAATGACTGCAGGAAACCTTAGTTTATGAAGGGCAGAATAACTTGCCTCATGCATTCATTTACTTTTATGGCTGTTACAGCTATTCCAATTACAACATTTGCTCAGTAATGTGCTCTTAATAAGCAAAAATGGTCTACTGCAATCCTGACAATGATAAGACAAAGAGATTTGAAACCTGGGGAATTGTTTGTGGTTAATTGTTAATCTCCTGTTAGAAAGCAGAATAACTGGAGGCTGAAATGCCGAGTGTAAATTGAGGCTGTATATCAAAAAGCAGTGATATGCAAGTAAAAAATTCTGGAGCATTAGGATTTTGCTTTACATGAAAGAGAGGGCAGCTGCTGCTTTTAGCTTGTAAATGTTAGCACTGATGCTGAGCTCCTGTTGGTAAAATATTGTTACTAGGACACGGGCTTTCCACATCGCTGCATCTCCTGCCGAAATGGCTAATGCATACTTTGCCTTTTAGCTATAGCTTAAAATGCAGCAGTCCTGAAGGGTCTGGTAACAAGTTGATCATGTTATACAGATGGTAACTTTGCCTATTAAAAATAATTCAGACCTGGTTGGAGCAGAAGTTTGCTGAAATAGCGTAAGCACACAGCCAGGTCACTCTATCAGAGGTCAAACAGTTTAACCATGTTGCAACAGATTTATTATAATTGAGACTCAACAGCACTGTGGTGTGACCGGGTGCAAGGTGTGCTTTAGAATGCATTGAAAACTGGAACGTCTTGCTGCTTTGCCTTTCCCAGCCCAGACTAGTAATCACGTTTGCCAATTCCTTCTTTTCCTCCTGTGTTTTTAAAATGACAGTGTTACAGAAGGTCAGTATGCTTGTTATCAAAACCTTTTTGTGTTTACTTTGCCAGTTTTTGGTATAATGTCATTATGAATCAAACCTTGTTGCTGATTCATTCGGTTTTAAAAGTAGCAAACGTATAGTAACCAGGTTAGAGATTTTGACCCAAACTTCAAAACCAGCAGGACTGTATTTGACTTGAAGGGAATTGCTGATATTTCAGGAGATTGGGCAGGAAATCTCCTGCATCCAGACAGAATAGTTTGGGGTTTTTTTACAGGCTCACCCCATTGCTGTTATGTTTGCAATTTAAATTATTATGGAATACATCTTGTACTGACTGATAAATTGGTGTGCTCTGTTGTGAAAGGACAAAGCAGGCGGGGGGGGGTGTGTGTGGAACCCAAATATGTTGACCACAGTATTCACTAAGACACACTTGGTGTGTCTGTTTTGGTCACACCAAGGTTGTCTCACTTTCCTGTCAGTGACATTCTATTAGGTTGAAAGAAAGGAAAAATTATTAGAGCAATTCTAGGAATAGAGTGAACCCTGTGTTCATGTCACAGTGATCTAAAATGTGTTGACATCAATACAGCTCATGACAACATCCAGATCAGGAAAAGCTGTAACAATGTAAGCATAGCTGTGCTTGTACTATACTGTGTATATACAATCATGAGCAGAGAAGAGAATGGCTGGCAAGAGCAGTGAGTATTTGCAATGTACTGGTGAAGTTACATCTGGTGTACAGGCCCCTGTCAAAGTCTAAGTTTACTACTTTAAAATAGGAGTGCTGCTTGGTCGAATCTAAAATAATCTGAAATTTGGCATTTATAATACGGTATAAAATTGCTGCATAAATGAAAACTTCTATTAGAATATGCAGATCACCTGTGGTATGTTTGGAGGAGTATGGTATTGTGCCAGGATCTGGAATGGGGTAGTCTGGAAAAATGCCAACTCAAATGATTCAGTTCCAAAATATATTAAAAAACCTATATTATTTTCATTTTGAAGCTGCATTTTCTTTCAAAGCCATTTCAGAAGCTTTCCTTAAATTGCAAACTAGTTGGCATCTTACAGGAAGGTTTCTAGCACAAATGATATCTGAGAAGCAGTTAACATGGTAAGTGAGCACTGCAAGTCTGTAATGTAAAATACAGGCTTGGCATTGTCTTTTGTGCCATTAGCTGTAGACCAAATGTGGTTTGAAGAGTTATATTTTAAAAAGCACCAAGTGTCTGGCTGTGGCAATAGGGCCCAGTGAATGTTTTACTATAAATTCTCTCCAAGGAACTTTTTTTCCTCTGACTTCAACTTAATGCAGCTTGTGATCTTGCTTTACTTAGCCGGGAAGACTTCCAGCGGATTCCAGAGCTTGCCATCAATCCACTGGGAGACAGAATTATCAATGCCTTCTTTCCTGAAGGGTGAGTTCCAATAAAACAGGTACAAAATTTATAGTTTGTCAGAAGTTTTGATAGGACTGAAATGCTGGTAATTAAAGCACAGATTTTGAATTTACTAATAATTGAACACCTCAAACTTGTCATGAAATGTGTGTGGGTACATTGGTTCCTCAGCATGTTTTTATTCTGTAATGAGAAATGCTTACCAACCTTACAAGTCTTCTGTGTGCTTTGTTAGTTGATGAACTCAGGCTTCATGTCACAGTTTTCTGCTCTTTCTTACTGTGCTGATGAACACTTAGAAAGCAAGTAAAGGGCATGTATTTACTTTGGTTCTTAAAGCAAACTTAGAGTAATACTATTTTATGCTAAGTAGTATTGCAATTAACTAATTCAGTCTCATTTTTCACCTTTAAGCCTCTAACTATACCTTTGTTACTAGATCAGCTTGTGTTTGGTTTTTTTTTGTTTTCAGTTTTTGATCACATTTGAGACCTAGCTTATGGCACTTCTAACATAAATCCAAAGAGATGATCAAGTTTGCAGTGCTGTCTGTCTATTTTACCTCTCTAGATTGTTCTGTGAAATCTGCTGCTGTTCTTGAACACATTTGCCATTACTGATTCATGAAGATTGGAGTGACTAATCAAGTCATAATATAAGCTAATACCAGGCAGGCTTTCCTGAATAGAAAGCAGGTGTCATGGAAAGTACTTAAATAGCTGGTTCCCACAGAGTTAAAGAGAGCTATTTGTCAGAGCAGGGAGCAATGGCTGCCCCACAGACATGAGCCAAGTGTGGCAATAAAGCTGGCAGGGGCAATGTACTTAATGACAAAGGGCACAGCACCTGGACAAGCAAAGCAGAGCAGCCCCAGTGACTTGCTGGGTCAGCCAACAGTTGCCAGACAAGTTGACAGGTCAATCCAGAGAACAGGGGTCCAGATCAGCAAGATATACTGCCAGACTCAGGCACAGCTGCAGGATAGCTCAGGCAAGGGCCAAGGGTGAGGGCTTGAGCTTTAACAGAGCTTGCAGGCAAGGATTGGGGAGCCCTCAACAAGACTTCTGTTTTTTAATACATCATACTTCATAACTGTGTGATCCCAGGTTGGAAATGCTCTGTAGCAGAGCTGAGTTTGAACATAGGCAGCCAAACCCTGGGGAGGTGGGAGTGTAAGAGTCTGCATGGTCTCAATGCTTTCGACATTCGTACTCTCTACTGAAATACAGAACCCATATAAGCTATGCTAAAACTGATTTGCTGAAATGCTTATGCAGAGAGGACCAGGTGAATTTCCGTGGATTCATGAGGACACTAGCCCACTTCCGACCCATAGAAGATAATGAAAAGAGCAAAGACCAGAATGGACCAGAACCACTGAACAGCCGAAGTAACAAGCTCCACTGTAAGAAATGTGAACCTCTCTATTGGAGCAATTATTTTTCCTCTTTTTTTCTGGGAAGCAAGTGAAAGGCGTTCGGGGTCTTCTGTACAGTCCTTCCCTGTGGAAGGATATTCTCTAATACATGATTACATGGTTCACAGATTTAGAAGCACCATCCCTTCCATGAATGGCTTTTCTGCCATTTTCTCCAGTCTTCCATATAATACAGGGCTTTTTCCTTACCTTTAGCTGAGTACTTTCATGAGTGTTTAGATGACTGCCTACAGTATATGAGCAGGCTGCTCTTGCTCACTAACTGAAGTTGACAACAGTGCTCAGAGCACTTAAAATTTCTGTCTTATCTCATGCAGAATATAGTCAAAGAGAATTAATGGTAATGTAAAAATGGTTGGCTCCAAGGTTGAAGGACTGAATGTATCTTAGTGGTAATTATACTTCCATGACTTGGGACTTTGAAGAAATACCTCTGCAAGCAGAGTGCTTTTGAAAAGTACTGAGTACTTCATTAAGATTTTTCACTTGGCAATACTTTTGTTCCTGTATGCAGTAATAACACGTAATGGAACTGAAAATGAATTTTTATGGCGAATTGAAATTCTAAGCTAATTCTCTTAAAATAACTTAAGAACACTTTTATAAGTGTATTGCTACAAAGAAAAATAATAGCACTTGAACTAAACTGCTCATTCTTTTCTTCCCTGTAGTTGCTTTTCGGTTATATGACCTAGATAAAGATGACAAGATTTCCAGGGATGAGCTTCTTCAGGTAAATAGCAGAGGGCTGCTTAGAATGACTCCATTCTGACCTTCTGTGTGACTACCCTCTTCGTTCTAAATGGGTGTGGAGTTACAACAGTCTTAAAAGAAGAAATTTGGTGACTAATTGTTTATCTCTGGTTTAAAGCTTTAGATATGATATAAGACTTCGATCTCATTTGGTAAGCTACATTGTTCTGTAGGAATGCTAGATTCCCATTTAAACCAGAGTGTTAGGATAAGCAGATCCTATTGGAAATGATACCTAAATATCCAGCAAAAAAACTAAGCCCCTTTTAAGAACTACTTTCTATTCTAATAGGACTTCACAGGGATAGTCCTTGGGGTGGATTAGGTTGTTTGGCTGATGTATCCTCTCAATAGAATAAAACTTCTTGAAATTGCAGCAAAGGTAATCAAAGTTCATCAGTGCTGCATATATACATGAAACTAGGCTTGAGCTAGGAGTAATTACATACTACTAATCCTGGGAAGTACACATGGCAATTTGTGGTTCCTGCTGTAGGACAAGGTTTTGCTTTTGACTGAAATTGCCCTCTATCTGCACAGGAAATACTAACTGTAGAGAGTAACGGCAGTTATCATTCGACCATATACTTAAAAGCTTCCTGTAGGCAACTATCTCAGACAGCAGATACTTGATTAAATGTTGGTATGTTTTGTGGGGAAAAATATAGACAAAAGCACTGGAACAAAAGATACTCATTCCTAGTTCCAAAAGCTTTCTCATACTCTGCCTCTTCCTCCTGTCTAGTGAAAAGGCAGGATTCTTTGTTGAAGGTGGCTACAAAAGGAAGCTCTTTCCTGAAAGTAGTGATGTACAAAGGACAAATAAAAGTCTGTGTAGAAATGACTTCCATGAAAATCCTCCAGAATTGTGCTTGTATGGTGTTATTTTGAGAGTGTACACGAGAAATAGCACTAAGAATACTTCTATTCCTATATCAATAATGGTTATTTTCATTACAAGAATAGTAATCTGGGGAATTCTGTATGTTTCAGGTATTACGGATGATGGTTGGTGTAAATATTTCAGATGAGCAGCTGGGCAGCATTGCTGACAGGACAATCCAGGAAGCTGATCAAGATGGAGATAGTGCCATCTCCTTTGCAGAGTTTGTAAAGGTTGGTAAACTACATTGGTAATGACTACAGGAAACTGCTCAGTAATGGGCAAGTCATTCAGACTTAAATGCAAATGGAAACAGAGAAAGTTGTTCAAATAGTCCTGTCTGAATTTGGGCAAAGCAAGCTTTCTGCTAGCTCTTTTTCTTCCCTTCTTCATCAGGACCTTTATTTTTTTTTTATATTGTCAGGGTACTAATAATTAGTCCATACGTTTTTTCATGCTCTTACATGAAGAAACATGCTGTAGCTCTTACAAGCCACAGCACTGAATACACTGCAGAATTTTCACTTTTTGCAACTACTTTTTTCTACAGAAGTAACCTGACTAGCAGTTACAACAGAGCAATTCTTCTGCTCTACTTGTGCTGATCAGTTTTCACTTGTAGATTTTGTCTGTTAGCAAAACAACTAATACTAGCATTCAAGTTCCTAGCTCTGAATTACATCTTTTGTTAGTCAGAAATAGATGTAGTAGGAAGGAGCCATTATATAGTCAGTGGAGATAGCTGCTATAGCAGAACAATTTCAATTACCTAATGTAGATGGCATTGACAAGAGGAACCAGACTCATCTTGGAGGTGGACACGAGGCAACTGAAACAAGTTGCAACATAGGAAATTCTGGTTAGCTATGAGGAAGACTTTATACCAAGAAGATGATCATAGCTGCTGAAGTTGTAGAACCTCGTTCCTGGAGAAAGTTAAAACCTAACTGGACAAGGCCCAGAGCAACCTGATCTAGCTGGTCCTGCTTTAAGTAAGAGTTGAGGGAGCTGGACTAAAAGACTTCAAGTCTTTTTCAAATTAAAGTTACTCTAATCTTGGAACAGGGAAGTCTACTGCCTGAAGCAGCCTCTGGAGCTGTCAGTGTTAATAGCAATTCAGTGAATGAAGCTGTCACCTCAGTTTTACAATGATCTGTTAGTGATGCTGTGCTCCTGATTTAAGCTCTTCAGTGACTTCTCATGCCCCTTCTTCTGCTCTGTTCTTCCTTCTGTTTCTGTTCTTTCTGTTTCCTGTGCATTCCCACACAATCTAATTTTGGGAATCCAAGCCTTTCTGGGCTTTTGGCAGACTGAAACTGCATTAGTTACATGTTGGTTGACAGCCTTTGTCCCGCTTTAATGGCTGAAGTTTCTTTCCTTGGAAGGACCTTAGTCCAGAATGAAAAACAGCAGTCTGTAGATGAAAGACCAGCATGCCAAATTGAAGACATCCTATGTTCCTGCCCACTTCCTCTACACTATAGTAGAAACCTTGTAGGAGACAAGTATGTACAGTAACTTAAGTAGCTGTTTCTGAATTTTATTGCAGGTTTTGGAGAAGGTGGATGTAGAGCAGAAAATGAGCATTCGATTTCTTCACTGATGGATGGAGAGCCTGTTCCTTTGTACCCCTATTATAATGAATAGAACTTCATTTTCTCCTTAGCACCTTCCCCCAGAGCGTTGCTACTGGTGAATATACAGTACATTTCCAACCCCTCCCTGATTTGTTCTACCAATGTGAACATGCCCTGTGCATCAGGAACAAAGGGAAATGGCTGCCATGCAACTTGGAAAGGAGCATTTTTTAAAATCTTTTCCTTCAATTTTTTTTTTAATCCTTTCTCCCTTGTTCTCCTTCTGCACTACTGTTTCAGCAAAAATGTCTCTCCTTATGTACTGCTGTTTAATCTACAAACTGATTCTTCTGAGCTCTGAATCAGAATGGAAAACAGGAACATGCCACAGAAATGCCCTCTGAAACACTTTGGAGACAAGCATCTACTCAAATACTAGGTGCAGTGATAACGATTCACTTTTGTTACCAGTAACAATACCACCTTACAACTGCCTTTCCCGCCCCCCCACTTTCCCATTTGGCTCTTTACATGCAGATATGTTTCTTCTAAGTCTGCCTTTCACTTAAGGACTTCTCAATTTCTATGGCTTCATTGTACAACTAGCACTGAATGCATGATGATAGCCTGGATTACTTTAAAGTGCTGTGAATAGATTTTATTCTTTGTGGGATGGATTCACAGGGACAATAGGAGAATCTGTGGCTGAGACAGGCTGTGATGTCCTCAAAAAGAATAGGAATTCTGCACTAAGTTGCTTAAATTGTTCCAGTAGCACATGCAGAAACTTAGTTTTTGTCCTTGACAGCCACTGGACCATGAAGTGCCCTCTCCAGGTTACTTTGCTCTATGATCCCTCCTCCCATCAGGGTGGTTTTGCCTCTGAAACTGTAAACTTGTTTACCAGTGTGCATAATGCAAGAAAACTACTCATGCCAAAATCTGGATTTGTAGTTCTGTCACTGCCCCTGGAAATGGTGTGAACTGGGTTGGTTTTTTGTTTGGTTTTGTTCTTTTAATCATAGTGGCCTATGAATAATTATTTACATTTTCCGGTATGGAAGTCCTGGTCTGTTAGATTTGTGTTGAGGGTGGTAGCTGTATTTATGAAAGCTCTGGCATAATATGTTCTTCCCCAAAGCATATTCTTAACCCAAATATTTTAGGATATATTTCTACACAAACCTTCTAGTAAGTGTAAGATGATTAATACTGATAGTATAGTGCTAAAAGTTCAAGTGGTAAAGATCATTGAAGATTCAGTAGTACCATAATTTTCTGTGGCTAGATTGGCAAATTATCTCATCCAGTTCAGCTGAAGCATCCTACAGCCTGGGAGATCCTTCCAATGAAACCAAAAAAACCCTGGGAGCTTCTTTATTGAAGAATCAGTGTTATAACTGCTTCTCCATGTCGTGTGTTAGCATTTCTATAAATACTTACCAGTCTCAAACTACTCTCAAATGTGCATTTCCTTTTTTCTCAGTTCCTTTAATTATTGCTTTTTGTTAAAGAATAACATGCAAGCGTCTGAAGGATTTGTGATTTGTTTGAAGGAATGGAGAAGTGAAATGTTGCACTTTGTTGTTTTGCAGAGTGTAGCACAATTCCAGAAAGAAATGTAAATTAAAAACTTCTGCTCTGTATGAGAGAGGAACATTATAGCTTTATGACCATGTCATGTAAAATAGGAATGTAACAATGTGAACAGACTGAAAAGTTAAAAGTGTTTGTAGGCTTTGTGATTTGCTTAGAAGTAGGTGTTGCTCTCTTCTGGCTACATAGTTGTTACCTACGGTTGTGCCTTATTGTCCCAGTAAGACTGGAAATTGTATTTATCAATCCATAAATAAACCTACTGTATAAAAAAACCCAACCCAACAAACCAAACTATTCCCATATGGTAACTGACTATCCTTTAATGATTAGAGAAGTTAAATACCAGTAGAGTGGTGCTAGCAGGCCTTACAAATCAATTTCTTATCACTGAGCTTATTTGCAAAGTATTAATGATCCTTTATTTGGCTGGTAGAGTGGAGGAAACTAGCGTAAAACATGAGCTCCAGAAGAGAGGGCACACACCCATACTACTGCACTGTGGATCCTGTAACAACATGAGCTTTACACATCTCTGTGGTTCCAAACTAGGCTTGCTTTTTTTTTTTTTCCCCCTCTCCAGTGTTGTAGCATTGTTCTAATTAAAGATTAAAGGGTATATAATACCAATGCTAGTTTGTGATGTCTGTCCTTAGCAAGTCCTACCTTAGGCATCAGGTATTCTTGCTTATGTGCTTTAGGGTGAACACAAATACTCTACTAGGTGCACAGCCAGCAAAACCAAACGGAAACAAAGACTAGGTACAAACCTAACCCCCAACTATCAGAACTTAACTTTGTTGGTAGCTGTATAAATCACATGGAAGCCACTGAGTATCTTTATTCAGTGTCCTGAAATCTGCATATTTCATATGTAACATAAAAGGTGTTAGACAGTAAGAGAAGGAGTTTTAGAGTTAAATGTTAAATTTATGTTAAATTTAAAATTGTTCAAAACTAAGCTGTACATAAACAAGTAAATTTCCAAGTCATACTTTGCTTGTAGAAATTAAGTCTTCTGGGGACGAAAGTCAACTGTGAAGCTTAGTTGGGAAAAGGAGTAAGATTATCAAACTAAGCTGTACATAAACAAGTAAATTTCCACGAAAGTCATACTTTGCTTGTAGAAATTTAGTCTTCTGGGGACGAAAGTCAACTGTGAAGCTTAGTTGGGAAAAGGAGTTAGATTATCAGCTCAAAGGCAGAGCTACTGAGTATTTCATCTTTGTCTTATGAAAGTGCAGTGTAAGGGGCAGGTATTTAAATACAGATGAACCATTTCCAAGTCTACTAACAAGCAGGAAGTAGTCTGTTACACTGAGACTCTCTGGATGGCTGGCTGCAGAAATGCATGGTTGCTACCACATTTCATTAGCTGTTACAGTATTATGAAGACTACAGGAAGCAGAAATAGGTTTTAGAATACTGAGCCGTGGCAAGTGACTTGACTTAAATAGCTGTAGGCCCATTAGCATGGCTTTACATGTGTGCAAAACAATGCTGTACTCGGTGCAGGATTTGACTCATGAAAACCAGGACTAAAGATAATGTTAATTTCCATGATGTTACAATGGAAAAATACTTTAAAATCTGCTTTCAGGTTTTTGAATTGACAACCTTTTGGTGGGACAGAGCCTTGGGTGACATAGTCCAGGTTGTGGCATCCCTGCCCATGGCAGGGGGTTGGAAGTAGACGATCTTAGGGTCTTAGGGTCCTTTCCAACTCAAAGTACTCTGTAAGTACGTGTGTGGATATAACGCTGAAGTTGGCAGAAGTGTTTCATTTTAAGCTGACACTCCGCACTGAAACACTACTTAGTAGCAAAGTGTGCGTTAAATAGATTAAGATTTCAACTGAAAGGGCTTGTAGTAGCTGTCTGCGATGAATCACGGTTAGACGGGGGTGTTTCTCCAGTTTCTGAATGGTAAGTACTCCTCTTCACACGGTTCAACGCAGCCACCCCTCAGCCGAAGTGTAAAATTACCGCTGCTTAAAAAGAACAACCGTCCT
>NW_009917995.1:0-6648 GCF_000696875.1 Nestor notabilis | reverse complement strand
AAGTTGCCGGCTGGGCTTGAACCATGACATCCTGTTACAGGGCAACTCAAATATTAAAAATCTTACTTTTGAATGTTATAATATCCTTGTTGGCTAACAATGACTTTTCACAGAACTTCTGCACACAGAGGTTATTTAAATCATTGTTAGTCTGAATTTTTCCAGATAAAGTAGATAAGCAAAATACTGTGCAGGTTGTACATTTCTCACCATGTCAAGGAAACTTAGTATCTAAAATGGTCACAAAAATATACTTTTGTCACTAAAAGTGGTAACAATGATACACACCTTTTGCTGGACATGGGAATGCAATGCGTTGATTTGCTACTCTTTCTTGAAAGGGACTATTGTATGAAGGGTCCAGATCCTCAATAGTAGGAGACTCTGAAAGAAAATTAGGACCCCAAAAAATTTCTTGACCTCTGCTCCCAAATGTAAAAATACAGTTTGTCAATACATAACGCTTCTAAGTCTCTGTCATTCACACAAGCTCAGATTCCAATAATCCTCTTTAAATTGATCAAAATGGGTACTATACAAGCAGTCTTGATTTCAGTGGGAATATTTAGGAGGTAAGCAGTACAAAGAGGCTTTAAAGTCTGACCAAAATTGGTTCTCTCTAAAACCTGCTATATTTGTTTTGAAGGCACAGACAGTGTTTCTGCAAAATCTGAAAAATACTACTGAAACTGTTTTTTCTCATACCACATATTAGTACTACTTCTACTTTCTTCTTTCACCTCAATTTAAACATGTGTGGGGACTGAGACTATACAAAGAATATTATTTATCATTAAGTGAAGTTATTGGAAGTTCTTTGTAACAAGCGGTTCTCAGCACCTCTAATCCAAAGGGATCAGAATGTTGCCTTTAAATTATTACAAGGAAGGAATACTTTCTTCTTAGCTTAAGTCAGTCATGCTACATTGATGTATGCCAGCCCACCAAGAGAGAAACTTCACTAAATATTTAAATTTGCATGTTGACCTCTGTTGCTCCCATCACCATTTCAATAGCATAGTAACTGATTGAGTGAAGAGCTCAATTCTAGCTCATAAAAAATCTGAATTCTATTTAAAGCTGCGATACCAGGCTCTGAGGTTCAAAGACAGTTCTCAAAATCTGAGACATCTGTACATACAAAGATAATATTTGAAAAAGAGGTTTCCCACACCAGAATCTGATTTTAATTGCCTACTACAAAACCAAATCATAAGTAGCTTAAATATTTCTTTTAGTCAATATATATATATAGAGAGAGAAAGAATGTTTCTTTTTCTTATTTCTACAAACATTTCAAAGATGATTTCTATATTCTAACTTTTCTTAATTAACATCAGAACATAACATCCAAAACAGATTTTCTTCATGTAACACTGATCAGCAAAAATCATTGTCCTCCAAAACTCAGTCCAGACTGCACTGGCATGAAATCATACCTAGCCAGAGCAGGAGGCAAGATTACAGCCATAATTAGAAATACCTTGAACGTGCACTGTTATCTCTGATGCATCACTGCCTGCGACATTACTAGCAACACACTTGTAGATTCCAGCATCAGGAAGCTGGATGCTGTTGATGCCTAGAGCTCCATCCAGGCTGTAGATAAATTGCCCACCGTCTACTGGCACAGCACTTCTGCCTTTGAACCAAGTGATCGTTGGTGGAGGGATCCCCTGGGCATTACAGGGTATGTCAAGTCTGTGGCCAGAATGGACTTTCAAAACTTGAGGTCCACGCTGTATCTTTGGAGGAACTAAAGAAGACAAGTTTAGTCCACAGTAATGTGAAGAACATTATGTACAAGATGATTCATAAGGCTGAGAGAGTTGGGGTTGTTTAGCCTGGAAAAAGAAAAGGCTCCGGGGAGAATTTATTGCAGCCCATCGATACTCAAAGGCGGCTTATAAGAAAGATGGGGACAGACATTTTAGCAAGGCCTATAGCAATGGGACAAAAGGTAATGGTTTTAAACTAAAAAAGGAGAGATTCAGACTAGATATGAGGAAGACATTTTTTTATGACAAGGGTGGTAAACCACTGGAGCAGGTTGCCAGAGAGGTGGTAGATGCAACATCCCTGGAAACGTTCAAGGTCCAGTTGGATGAGGCTCTAAGCAACCTGATCTGGTTAAAGATGTCCCTGCTTATTGCAAGAGGGCTGAACTGGATGACTTTTAAGGGTCCCTTTCAACCCAAGGCATTCTATGATTCTATAAAATTATTTTCCATTTTTGACATTTTAAAAAATGTCCTTCTTTATTCCTTGAAACCAAATTCTCTCAGATAACTAAGAAAGGAGACCTGCATGTTCTCTGCATAGAATAGAATAGAATCATAGAATATCTGGATGGAAGGGACCTCAAGGACCACCTGGTCCAACATTTATAGGCAAAGCATGACCTAGACTAGATGTTGCAGCACACTGTCCAGCCAAATGTTAGAAGTGTCCAGTGTTGGGGAATCCAACACTTCCCTGTGGAGATTATTCCAATGACTGATTGTTCTTGCTGTGAAAAAATTTCCACTTGTGTCCAGTCGGAATCTCCACAGCAGTAACTTGTACCCACTACCCTTTGTCTTGCCAATGTGACTCCTTGTAAAAAGGGAATCTCCGCCTTCTTTGTAGCTACCCGCTAAGCATTGGAACAAGGATATACAATACCCTATTGCTTAACTTATTTGAAGAAGCTAGGTTTCAGATTCTACTGTATGACTTCCTTAGGAGTAGTGCAATATTATTATACTGCACACATTTGAAGAGCTATGGGTACTGGTTTTTCGTAACACAAAACAATTCAAAAGCTTTTATGATAGAGTTAATCACATTTTCCTTTTGACGTTTTAATTTCCTTCCCCTAATCCCTGATCTTTGTATGCTTCCAGACACAAGTTCAGACAAGGAGATACAAAAATGAATGAAGAGATTTTGCTGGCCCCGAAGAATAGTATAAATCCTCCATAAATCTTTTGCCACGATGTTTTTCTTTCTAAGGATCATTGGCAATAAAAAGACTTGAAAAGAATGTCTGAAACAATAACAAGTGCCATTTTTCTAGACTCTCTGTTAACATAAAATTACAAAGATAAAACAAAGATGTGCACTAATATCAGCCTTCTCTATACACAAAACCAGACAGTAGTCTTCTATAGCCATTGTAATTGCATTAGCATAGTCAGAGCTGCTGGGGGCTGTATTCCAATCTGGTACATTCGTGGTATGTGATCCACTTCAAAGATGTGTACTGGCAATGGATTCTTCCAGACTCCATATGAACATGAACTACAGAACTTATCCATACATTACTACTAATCAGACTCCTCTGGGCTGTGCCAGGCCATGGCTCCCGCATCCACTCTCCAATGAGCTTCAGCACTGGCAGAAGGCAGATGTGCCACAACTTGTGTTTCTGTCTAACACAGGTGAAGAAGAATAAATGCAAGAGCATGGAGCTAACAATATGTGACACTGTATAAGTAGTTAAAAGACTGAGTTAAAGTATGCAGAGACAAGAAGAGAGAAAAGGAAGTGACAACGTGACGTTCTATGATAAAAAGGAGAGGGAAGGGGACACTAGCTAGACTGAGCAGGAGTGACTAAACACCTTTACTGGGGGGGAGAGGAAGGTGCGCACAAATACAGGGTACTGGTTTGAACAGAGGAAGTACAGTAGGATAGTTTAAGGTATTAGTTTGCAAAGGTGGGTAGAGCAGAATCTACATGCATAAAGCTGTGTACAAACAGGAGCAGCTGCTTATCCACAGATGACACTTGGACACATGTTTCGCTACCGCTTAAGCAGGTGTGCAAGCAAACTTTAACATTTGGCACCAAGAGAGTTTAGATATGTAATTCCCATCAAGTTAGTGGGAAGCTGTACATCCTGGCCTCAGCCCACTTTGCTATTCTCAGCCACTGTCTGCAAACTTACTGCTCAGAAACCTCTTGCACAGAAAACATCCAAGTGCATTAGAACAAAAGCTTTCAGTTCTTAAAATCCCTCTGGCTGACTTAAAAAGACTCAGATATATTGTGCTATAATTCTTTGACAAATTAATGGAAGGGGGTGTGTGTGTATGTATGTATATACACACCGTGCATGTATACAGATGTGTGTGTGTGTGTGTATTATGTTTCCACATAACCAAGAACAACCTACATATGAAGATAATATGACCTGAAAGAATATAGGTCAATAATATTTAATGTACATGAGGAAAATTGTTTGAAAGGCTCTGTATGTTGCTAAATTCCATGTAAAAACTTGCCAATGATTATCCTTTAAGTTAAAACTTACCATGTACACTTAACTTCACCGACTGCGTCACATTCCCAGCAATATTTGTGGCTACACAGATATACATTCCACTGTCTGAAACTTGTGTCTCACTGATCTTCATTGACCCTGAGGGTAGGAAAGTGTGCCTGGAAAAATAAGAAGTAGATACATTGTACAAACATGTATTGAAATGTGAATGACCTCTACTTAGACACATCGCTAATGATTGCTACAAGCTAAAGTAACACACCATTCCAAAGGGCACGCTGAGCTGTGCCATATTTCTAAGCTATGATTTACGTTTACTCATTTTGTCTAACTCTTTTCTGATCCTCTACATTCAGAATACACAGGAAATATCTAAAATGTAAGATCTGAATTATAAATTTTTTTCCCGATACTTATAGGACATACTAAAATCAATCTTGTTTCTAGAAATGGAGGGAAAACCAAAAACTTAACTACAAAACCACCAACAACAAACATGTAGAGAAATGGAGCTCTTCAACCTCCCATCAAAAATTATTGCTCAGCCCAGGTCACCACAACTTTTGATACTACTTCACTGGCAAAAAGATGTTATGCTAATTCAAGATGGAAGAGAGAATTCTGAAGAGGATTCCAATTCAAAAGTGCCTGTTCTGGTGTTTACAGAAATTGTCATTATTCATCAGTAAATAGCTCATTACATAGTATTAATTTTTACTACAGTTCAGGTCATGGCCTTTAACATTACAAGATACATTGGCCAGCAAAGCTAGTCTTCTTATGTAGAAGACAAAAGTAACAGAAATAAGGAAAATAAATGAGGGAATAAAAAATGACTCCTACAAGAAAGTTGAAGAAGGGCTTTTTACAAGGGCATGTAATGATAGGACAAGGGGAATGGCTTTAAAATGTTAGAAAATAGATTTAAATTAGACATTAGGAAGAGGCCAGATTGGACAGAGCCTTGGGTGACTTGGTTTAGTGCGAGGTATCCCTGGTCATGGCAGGGGGGTTGGAACTAGATGATCTTAAGGTCCTTTCCAACCCTAACTATTCTATGATTCTATGAAACTCTTTACTGTGACGGTGGTGAGGCCCTGGCACAGGTTGCCCAAAGAAGTTGTGGCTGCCCCATCCCTGGCAGTGTCCAAGGCCAGATTGCAAGGGAAGTGTATTTCCCTCAGGCCACCCAAATCTGTCTAATATTATGATTCCTCTTCTGCTGCTGTCCTGGGTTCCACTCCAGGAAGGATGGGGAGGAGAATCGGAAGAATGTAACTCCCACGGGTTGAGATAACAGCACTCCAGTAACTAAGGTACAGTACAAAACTACTACTGCTACCACCAATAACGATGATAAGGGAAATAACAAGGGGAGAGGACACAACCGCTCACCACCCACCAACCAATACCCAGCCTGACCCGAGCACCGATCTGGGCCTTCCGGGTGACTCGCCCCAGTTTATATACTGGGCATGACGTGCTGTGGTATGGAATACCCCTTTGGCCAGTTTGGGTCAGGTGTCCTGTCTCTGCTTCCTCCCGGCTTCCCCTCCTCCCTGGCAGAGCATGAGACTGAGAAAGTCCTTGGTCAGAGTAAACATTACTGAGCAACAACTAAAACGATCGGTGTTATCAGCGTTGTTCCCAGGCTGAAAGTCAAAAACACAGCACTGCACCAGCTACTAAGAAGGAGAAAAAACAACTGCTGTAGCTGAACCCAGGACAGCTGCCTGTATCTTCTTTCTGAACTGTTTGTTTAGGGGGTTTGCATTTGGGTTGGGGTTCTTTTGGGGGTTGGGGGTTTTGTGGTTTTTTTGGTGGGTTGGTTTTGTTTTTTGTTTTGGTTTTGGTTGTTTTTTGTGGGGGGGAGATAGTTTTTGGGTTGGTTTCATTTCTGATTTCACTCTTTTGTTTACTGGTCACATTTCTAACATGATCTTTGGGTGGTCTCAAACAATTTTGTTTGGGCTAGTTCTTAAACTCTTGCTGACATCTGTAAACAATTTTATGGAATGGGTGAGCTGGACTTCTGTTACCCTGGACAACTTGGATTTCCCCACAACAGCCATGAGAAAGTAGCCTAATTTATCAATGTCTCCTGAGGTAAGATGAGGACAAGTAAGCGACCAAGAACGCAGATTCATTAGTGCATGCATGCAATGTGCTTGCAGGACATAACTAACAAATTACTAACAACAAATCAACTCTTCAAGCACAAGCCACCTTCACCAGATCTGCTGGTCCAGCAGCTATTAATAGCTGAGGCTGTTACACACTCACTGGAATGGGTGAATTTGAGGAGGCAGATTTGGCCAAAAGATAAACAGGCTTGCCTTGAGGTCTGTACAATTCATAGAATCACAGAATAGTTAGGGTTG
>NW_009917994.1:0-3013 GCF_000696875.1 Nestor notabilis | reverse complement strand
CTTGGTTAAACTTCATGAGCTTGGCATCAGCTCACTTGACAAGCGTGTTAAGGTCCCTCTGGATGGCATTCCTTCCCTCCAGCATATCAACCGAGCCACACAGATTGGTGTTGTTGGCTGAGTTGCTGAGGGTGCACTCAATCCTATTGTTCATGTCACCAACAAAGATATTGAACAAGACAGGTCCCAACACCGATCCCTGAGAGACACCACTCGTTACTGGTCTCCATGTGGACATTGAGCAGTTGACCACAACTCTTTGTGTGCAGCCATCCAGCCAGTTCTTTATACACTGAGTGGTCCATCCATCAAATTGATGTGCCTCCAATTTAGAGACAAGGATGTTGTGTGGGACAGTGTGAAACGCTTTGCACAAGTCCAGGCAGATGACGTCAACTGCTCTGCCGCTGTCCATCAGTTCCGTAGCCCCATCATAGAAGGCCACCAAATTGGTAAGGCAGGATTTCCCCTTAGTGAAACCATGCTGGCTGTCACCAACCACCTCAATGCTAACATTACAAAATTATCATCTGAGTTTATATCATATTATAGTATGCAACCTTCTTACCTGAAATGCTTTATAAAAGTGATACACAGCATCTGGACCTTGTAATTGAGTTTTTTAAATTTTGTCATTTTTTCGAGTCGTGTGTGGGTCAGTGATCTGGACACAATCATTTACAGTGCACACACAATTAATCAGCTCATTAAATATGGAAAAGTCAATGTGAAAGCTGAAATACAGGTCATCTATATGTAAAATAAAACGTTTTACCCTTCAGTTGCTGACGTAGCAGGTCTTCCTACGTTTTGTGTCTACCATTCATGTACAGAAAGTTTAGTATCAGGGCCTAAAATGGTACTGAATGTAATGTCTGTATGTGTATATATACATAAAAAAAATTTAATCCATTGTATTTATTTTTAAAGATCCATTGTATTTATTTTTAATTTAGCTCATGGTTGAAAGAATAATTGATAACTTTAAAGAGAAATCAACATAGTTCCACAGAGTTCATAGCAAACATCTATAGTATTTATCTGCATTTTATCACTTGGATAAAGTGTGAGGGCATATGATACCCTCTGCCTTCATTTATTAATTTATTAACTTTTGAGGAAGCCAGTAATGGTCACAAAAAAGAAACATACTCCTTTTTTTAAATGAAGAGTCTATTTCTGAGTAAAACCAAAAGGAAAAAGAAGAAAAAGAAAAAGAAAAAAAAAAGAAAGAGGAAGGGAAAGGGAAAGAGAGAGAAAGAGAAAGAGAAAGAGAGAGAGAGAGAGAAAGAGAAAGAGAAAGAGAAAGAGAAAGAGAAAGAGAAAGAGAAAGAGAAAGAGAAAGAGAAAGAAAAAACAACCCTTGTCTTTAATGTGGCCTAATCAGATGGACAAAAGGGATAAGATAGAGCAAAGGAGACCTGTTGAACAGTTGAGGTGGGTATGCCATAATCAGTAATCGCAGAACAGTATTTTTCCATTTTTTTCATTCAGTTCAGTGAAGTTAAAGCAGGAAGCAAATTCTACTGAATGTACTGAAATCCACATGATATTTCTAGAATACCAGGTTGGAAGGAGCTTCAAGGATTATCTGGTCCTAAAATTTTCTAATTTGTCAAACAGAAGTATAAAGAAGCCTTACCACAAAGCTTATGTTTATCTGTGTAAGAGGGTCTTCTACATATTTGTGTAAGCATGCATTTTAAATATATGCCTAGCATTCTTATGTTCAATCTATATATAAGAAGATATTGTTAGCAACATTTATTCTGAAGATATTTCCTCTCTCACAGTGGTAAAACTACTTCGTAGTCAGACTGTGCTGCATCTGCCATCGGAACAGTCTTCAAACAGACTAAAGACAGTTCATCAAATAAAATACTCATTTCTGTTAGAGGCAGCTGGAGGAGGAGGGAAAGGACATTGTTACTGCAAACATTTTAGTGAGCTTTTCTTTGTTTCAATTTCTACCAGCTGTGATGTCCATGAACATCTAGTCCTGCAAAATTCCACATATAAGAATAGTGCTTTTTGCTTTTAAGTTAATTACTCACATGATAAAATAATCAAAAAGAGAAAGGCTGTTTGAGATCATATCTCTACCTGTTGTTTCATTTTTGTTTCATAGTCTTCCAGGAGATATACCCTCCAGCTGGTTATGTGAAATGGAGCTTAAACCCCTTTTGACTTTATATGTGACCAGACTATTTTGTTTTCATTTGGAATTTCATAAATATTTCTATTGTCGGTGACATGGACAGTGGGATTGAGCACGCCCCCAGCAAGTTTGTTGATGACACTAAGCTGTGTGGTTTGGTTGATAAGCTGGAGGGAAGGGATGCCATCCAGAGGGACCTTGACATGCTTGAAAGGTGGGCCAATGCCAACCTCATGAAGTTCCACATAGCGAAGTGCAAGGTCCTACACCTGGGTCAGGGTAATCCCAGGCACAGCTACAGGTTGGGCGGAGAAGAGATTCAGAACAGCCCTGGGATCAAAGACTTGGTGTTGGCTGATGAGTATACATTAACATGAACGAGCATTGAAGCTGCACTCACAGCCCAGAAACCAGCCATATCCTGGGCTGTATCAAAAGAAGTATGACCAGCAGGTTGAAGGAGGTGATCCTGCCCCTCTAGGCTCCTCTCGTAAGACCTCACTTGGAGTATTGCACACAGTTATAGAATCATAGAATGGTTTGGGTTGGAAAGGACCTTAAGATCATCTGGTTCCAACCTCCCTGCCATGGGCAGGGACACCTCGCACTAACCTATGTCGCCCAAGGCTCTGTCCAACCTGGCCTTGAACACTGCCAGGAATGGAGCATTCACAGCTTCATTGGGCAACCCATTCCAGTGCCTCACCACTCTCCCTGTCAAGAACTTCTTCCTTAGGTCTAATCTAAACTTTCCCTGTTTAAGTTTGAATCCATTACCCCTTGTCTTCTCACTACAATCCCTAACAAATAGTCCCTCCCCAGCGTCCTTGTATGCCCCCTTCAGATACTGGAAGG
>NW_009917993.1:54476-63027 GCF_000696875.1 Nestor notabilis | reverse complement strand
ATATTATACATACTCTCCTATACTTTATTTCAGTTACCACCCCCATAGAAGTTGACAAGAATTACTATGACTGAAAGGTTTTTGAGTCCTTATTAAAACTTTATTTATGACAGTATTCATAATTAGCTTGAACTGCATTCTGTAGGTAATCTTTCCTTGAGTTTCTGGACTGTATGCTTAAACCTTTTTGGATGTGCAACGGCTTACACGTCTGAAACTACTTGAAGGCATCACTTTGGTAAGAGCTTACTGTGAGGCCCTGAAGCATCCCCTAGTCATTGGTAGCCCCACTCAAACTATTTGCCACAGCTATTAAAGGGCAGTTGTATAAATAGCTTCCGGATTTGTTCCTGTGGCATACATCGTAAACTGAAGTGGAGTTTACATGCAGCATCAAATGTTTCAGCTTTCAGAAAAAAAAAAAAAGAAAAATACTAAAAAAATAGGATGTTAGTGTGCAAGTTCCATGTTTAGTCATAGCAAATGTGTGCAATATGTTAACGATGCCTGCGGTTGCCACGAAGTGCCTCGTTTACCTTTTAAATACTGTTAGAAAGTGTCATGCATGCAGATGGATGGGGTGGAACTGTGCACTAAAAGGGGCTCCAACTGCAGTGTTTGGCAGAGCTGCCTTTCTCTGCCGGTTCAAATTTTCAGTCTGTTTTCATATAGCATATATATATATAGATACTAAAAAAAAAAATCAGTCTGTTAAGCAGCCTTACTCTGATTCAGCCTCTTCAAATACTATTGTGCTGTGCAACAGTGGCTCTGTGTGTAACTGAGAATACACAAAACCCAAGTATGACATGTACAGGATAATGCCTCATACAAATCAGATGTCCGTTTGTTATTGTGTTTAACAACCCTTTATCTCTTAGTGTTAAAACTCCACTTAAAACTGATTAAAGTCTCATTCTTGTCACTGTGTGGTTGTTTTATTCAAGTATTTTGAGTATGGAAACAGCTAAAATATTTTGCTTGTAAGCAGTGAAATTCTGAACATGATCGTTAGAGCAAAGGTGCTCTGTGCATCAAGGGATTTTAAGGGAGCTGCACCTTAAAACCTTTTTATGTTCAGAAGCTTTAGACAAGTGTAGGTATTGGAAGTGCAGATTGTGTGCAGGGAGATCAAACCCTTTACTGTGGTGCTGCCACAGTGAGATGCAGGACTTCTTTCCTGGGGAACTAAACCATATTCAGTTTCCAAGTAAAAGAACTCTTGAAAATGCCCTTTACCTTTATTTAATGTCGACCAGTGCATCTTCATAAGAATGAGATATGAATCAAACCTTAGAAGTCTTTTCCTAAAATAGCTTTAAATTGGCATTGAGATGCATTTTTCCCCAGTGGGAAAAGGATGCTCAAGAGGTATATCAAGTATGTAGTTTGGGGCTTCTATTCTTGTTGCTTCTCTATTTTCAAACTAGACTTTAAACTGGCACTTAAAACATTATGTGATGCTCCCCTTTTGTGTTAGGGTTACCCTTTGAGCCTCGGAAAGAGAGACTGATTAGCTCAGCGGATAGCCTTTGCCCTTCTAGTGATGGTGAGGACCAGGGTGTTGTTCTGCACCCCATGAATTGGCTTACTTTACGTAACTCTTGTTATGGTGATAGCACCAGCTCTGTATCACATCTGGCTGAGTATTTGCAAAAACTGTGCCAATAAAGTAAAGGTTTGGTGCTGTGACCAATTCTTGTCTTCAGTGTAAGAGAAGTGGAAAGTAGTTTTGTTGCTTTATAGTAGTGGAGTTTGCCAGCTGTGTCTGGCCCTTTCAGGTGGATGATATGGTTATGGGCTTTACACCATTTTAATAGAACAGCAGGCAGTACTACTCAATCTGTTAACACATGTTCCTTTTTGGGGGGTAAGCTGCTTTTTCATCCAGAAAATGGTAGTAGAGTGGAAAGGTGTGGAAGGGAAGGATGGGAAGCTTTAAGGAAAGTTACATGCTGTATGAAGGGATTCTAGTCTTGAAACAGATGAAAAGTGCTGTTGCAATCTGGGTAAAGTACTGTATTTGACTTATACCTGTCGTGTCTAAAAGTCACATGCTCCAGTCCTTAGCAGCTCAAAGCTGCTTCTATAAAAATATTTTCATTTTATCCATATATGGCTATATGAATAAGTGCTCTGGTGACTAATGTGGTGATTGCACTTCCAAGGATGGTGCTGGGTGCCTCTATAGAGGATGCTCCCTTATGTTCCACCCCTGCACCTGCAGTTTCCACGTACTCCTCTGACCACCTCTCCCACTGAAAACTTCAGCATGGGTGCCCTGGTGAGCTTTTGCTAACTTTGTCCTTGGCAGCAAACGGCAACTTGGTTTCTTGTTAGACAGCTGTGGAGTGATAATAAATTGCGTCTTTAAAAAAAAATGCAGCCAGGGTTATCAATTAACACTCTTTTGAGAAGGAATTATGTTGGTAGCAGACTTTCTGGATCAAAAAAAAGCCCAACAAACCAGCCCTGCAGGTTGAGAACCAACCCTATAAGTTGAAATTACAGATACAAAGGGAGGGCAGGTCAAATAACAAGCTGGCTTGATTTTTGGAAGATGTCTTCTCAGGAATATAATATGAATTGCTTGTTACTTCTGCTTCTTTGGTTTCTTCTTTGGTTTCTTCTTATTCTTTGGTATCTTCTTAACCTCACCTTTTTCCATATCTATTCTTCTTGTTAGTTTTGGTCCTTTTTTCATACAATTCAAAGTGTCTTGTGTTAAGCATATGAGAAAATACATTTATTTTGAGCTGATGTGTCTACTAGAATAAAAATCCATACTTGTTTTTTTGCCTTTTTGGTATCTCTCGCTCCCTGTGGTTTTAGACTTTTTCTGTTTGTGCTTTTTAGTGGTGTTTCATTATTTTTCTGTGTGTTTCTTATTTTCCACTTTTCTTCTGTGCCTTCAAACTTTTTAACCACTGGCATCTTTGTTGCAGTATAGGGCAGGTAATTCCTTTGTGCCCATTTCCTTTTTTTCTTGTATAAAAAGTTCTAGTCTGAAAGTATATCAAGGAGAAATGCTTTTAGGTTGCTTTTCTTAAAAGAATGGCTCTGAAAAATGTCAGGGTTGTGCAAGTTCAGCAAATGCATCTGCCTCAGTGAGCTGCTGATTGCTGTATGAACCTGCATGTGTTTATTCAACCTAACGGGAAGGATAAGCTCATGTACTTGACGTGTGATGGGCAACCTGTGCAGAAAAAAAACCCTGTTAATTAATGGCTCGGCTGTGTTTTCCAGCTGCAAATGTTTCTGTGTGGGTTGTACTGACTATGGCAAAGTAGAAGAGGGTTTTGGTGATTTTTATTTTTTGAGGACTCATGCTTGATAACTTTGTGTCCCACAACTAACTCCAGATGATGAAAACAGGTGGCACTTTGCCTTCATGAGGCATCCTTTTCCTGCTTCAGAGCCTGTTCATGGAGGAGTTTTAAGTTGACAAAAGATATTTTAGATGCTGAAATTTGTACTTTAAAATAATTCAGGCTGCTTAAGGCTCTACTTTTATTTTTGTTCTTTAACAAACTAGTGATAGTATTGGGATTATGTGGGGTTTGGAAGATGAATGGGCTGAAAGCAGGTGGGAAGTGCTGGATTAAGAAATTTGAGCAGGTTGGACAGGAGTGCCCCATCTTCTGTAACGCTTTTGCAGTGGAAGGAAAATGGCAGGAGAAAATGGGAAGGGTTCCAATGGAAATATGTGCATGAATGAACATTTTAAATGGAAATTAATGAGTTTCAGGGATAAGAAGGCAAACTTTCATGTAAAACAGGATTTAGTAATGGGAGAGAAACCTCGTGGGTGGAGGCATGGAACTTGTGAGAAAAGGGGTGATGGCACATGTTTAGACAGATTTGCTGAGGTTTTGCAAAGATGGTATAAAACAGCTGATGAGAGGTATCTGAGGGGCATCTTGAGGGCTGAGTTTAGGCGGGAGATGAATTTGAGAAGTTGGCTTGGGGATCATTTGCTTTAAAGGTGTTTGAAACTATGGAAACAGAATGGCTGACAGCTACAGACTGTAGCTAGGACTGCAACCAGCTTAGGAAAATGTTGGCATTCATGTGGGAGGATGGTGAAGAGCTTGCGTAGAGATCATTCAGCAGTGAAAGCAGACTGATAACATCCAGTCGGAAGCAAAAAGGAGTTACTTCCCTTTGAATATGAGGACTTGGGAAGGGCACAGCTTTTTCACAAGGCTTCGTAAAATCTGGACACACGATAAAGTAGCTCTGGTCTGTGATTTTTGGCTGTCTGAAGGTTTAGTATTGCTCAGATGTGACTTACAGATGGGCTACTGGAGCAAACAAACCAGCTTGCAGCTGAGTTGCAGAGGGCTGCAAGGGCCTGAGGGCATCTTGGATAAACTGCAGCCACAATGGAGGAGGAGAGGGCTGGAAGCAGAGGGAAACCACTGAGCTGAGAAATAGAGAGTAATAATAAAAAGCAGAGAGAGAGGAGGTACTTCTGCCAGGTTGGTATTATTTTGACTACAGAGGGTGGTCTATCCTCTTAGTTCTTAATTTGTCTCTTTTGTGTAGAAAGGAAGGAAAAGCTCTGTACGAGAATCCAAGTTCATAGCTCATGTATTTGTGCCCTTCTTTAAGAACCTGGAAAGGCACTTCTTGCAATGTGTCTTGAGGATGATGTCCTTATCTCTTCCTGTTGAGTATAGAGGGATGATACCTAGTGCCATACTGGTTGCTTCCCTTGATGTGCTGCTTGCTTTCTCTCACCATTTGTCTTCTTCAAAGGCATCCTTTTGAATCATGATCCTTTTGGGAGTTTCATCCTCTCACCAGTGGCACTCCAACACCTCTTCATGCCCTGGAGGCTCCTCTGCACCCCAGAATGATGGTCATTTCCCGAGCCTTCAATGAGAGCTTAAGCTCTGACTCTTGTTGCCAGCACACACTGAAAACATATCCTGTGACTGATGCTGCCAAGTCAACCCTGAGTATCCCTTGTGCACACGTTCCTTGGGAATTATTTGCTGTTCTTGCTTAGAGTTGGCACATGTTCAGAGTGATGCAGGTCTTGGGGCTCCTGAGGTGGCTCTCTATTCCCTAGTGAAGGCTTGGTCCTAAGCATGACACAGGCTGTCCTGGTTTTGTCATGGGGATTTTGCTTCCAACGCTGCTGCTTCTCCTTCTTCTCTTTGTGCTGGAGGCACCAAGCTTTGGGACTGGGAGAAAAGGTGCTGTGAACCATTCCTCTGAATCCTGCTTTCTTCCCAAGTTCGGTGAATAGTCTCCCACTTTGAGCCCACCCGAAGTCTCTCTGCCAATCATGGGCTGTTTTTCTGGTTGCCAGCTTTTTGACTCATCATCCCTTGAAGCTGGTGAAGTGGTGGCACCCAAGGGTGAAGTCCACATGTCCTTTGTTGTTCAGGTCTGTGCTGCATCACTCCAGGTAATGCTTTTACTTGCCCTGAAGGCTGAAGTAAAGAAGATGCTTCAAGGAACAGGCTTTGCCTTCTTCATCTCTGCAGCTCCATCTGTCAAACTTACATTCCAGGAGAGTGAGATCTGTGGATGTTATTGTAGGGGAATAAGATAAGGTCTGCCAAACTTTCATGTTCACATAGGATAAAGCCCTACCCGTTTGATAAATAGCTTTGGCAGATCATCTCTTGACCCGTATCTGGAAAGCACTTTGATGCTGGTGGTAAAAGTATGAATTACTTTATGCCAGCCTGTTGTTAATGGTGCCCCATGGAGCCTAATTGTTACATTAACCAAGCAGGGAGAAGCAGACCCTCACTTCTTTGCTACAAAGGACTGAAATGAGGGATACCAGCCACTGTCAACAAGATCAACTTCTCTGCAGTTAATTTGCCTGGCTCCTCTGCTGTTCCTGTGAATGACAGCAAGCTTGCGGCACAGCAAGAAGTCAGGACCTGTGCATGTGTGTCTGGTGAAGGTCTCAGCCTGTGATCATGAGCTTATCTGGGGTTGCTTGCTCAGGTTGTATACTTTGCAGAGATTTTTCCCTCCCCACTCACCTTCATCCCTCTTCTTCCCTTTGCTTATAATAAAAAACCTTTGGAGTAGGAAACTTCAGGTTTTGGTCTTTGGTTCAGAGCTCAACGTCAGGCTCTTCTGGGGAGGTAGGACTTGTTTGTTAAGGATTTGATGTGTCTCACAACATCAGAAGATGGATGGGTGGATGCAGTCTTGGGCATGCATATTCCCTGTGGTGGTTATTTCATGTGGTGCTCACAGCTGATGCTTGCCAAAGAGGTGGGAAGATGCAGCGCAGGGAGGTGGATGTGCCTTGGAGCCACTTTCATTTGGCCAGATAGGGGCTGTGTAAAGCAATGTGGCTGGGGAAGGAAATGAGTTTGGGATCTATTAAGCATGAGACAGTCCTCTGAGAGCAGTTGGTGAGACCCTATATCAGTAACTGCACCTTCATTTAGATGCTGTGACATAAGCCAAGAAATACTTTCCAAAAATCAAATCGCCTGTTAGTGTTAAGGTGTTCAAGGTGTGGTTTTGATGTATTTGTGGCTGCAGCCTGGTGTTCTGGCTTTGATACTTGTCTACTTTTTGGAGAGTGCATTTTTCTGATGAGGTTCGTGACTTTTTTTGGATGAAACACTGTGCCCAGTTCGTCTGGTGCATGTCTATAGCTGAACTTTTTATAAATCAACCCACTTCCTGCAGCAATTACGTAGGAACTGGTTTGGTCTTGCATGGTTTCAGACCCAGAACAGTAGTCAACAGGTCAGCTATTTCTCTGGTGCTTTCAGTTTGATGCTCTGTTATCACTTGATACCTGCAGCTTTGGGTGATTTTTCTTCATAATGCTGCTAGTGAGACGACTCATGGCCAAAGTAGGCCCACTGCTACTTGTCATTTCCTTTTGACAAAACTATTGGTGTTTAGCTCGTTTGCACATCTGTTTGTCGGGCTGGAGTAATTTATTTTGAATTGTACATATTCATGTACAGCAAAGCTTGTGAAGTGCTGTCCAATTCCCCTCTTGCCTCTTTCCACATGGAGCACTTTCTTAATGAAGAATTAAGAGACCCTGGGGACCAGATGTAACTCAGTGATGGAAATAGTTGCACAATAGCACATTTGATTAATGCCTTCTGACTTTATAGAAATGTTGAAGTCCTGCAGACGAAGCAAGCTTGGCTTAACTGGAGGGAGAATGAGAAGACAAGAGGAGAGGGAGAGGCAAGGTGGCATGTCTGGACAAGGAGGTAGAGGGGAAATAGAGGATGCTAATGTCCATATAACTAAATATAGGAAGAAGAGTATGAAATACAGCAATTGAGTAGCCAATTGCTGACTACTTGCTTTGGATGGTTGGGATTTTTTTGTTGTTGTTTTGTTTTTTCTTTAGCTGAACATCTTGCTGTAAGGCCCTAAAATACAGGAATAACAGTTTTGAATGTGTGTTTGTGTAACCACACAACTGTTTGGGTTTTTGGCTTATTGAAATGGGTGCCCAGCCTATATGGCTGGAGGTGACTGTTCCGGGATGAGTAAAAACAGAGTATGCGCATATGAGACCAGCCCATAACCAAAACCATTGGTGGCCAGGGAATTCCCGAGCCTGAAGTGCTTTGTCTGTTTAGTAACCTTTGATGCGTTCGTCTTCAAAGCACGGGTCCAGTTTCTCTCAAATTGATGTGTAAACTCTTTGCATCCACTGCATCTTAAGAAGGAATTTCACAGGCCCTATAACCTTTTGGGTAAAGTGCGAAAACATCTCTTTATCTTCAGTTGATCACTCCTAGTCCTTGTGTCGGTGTTGGAAGAGACAGTGGAAGGCCAGTCTTTCCTCCTCTGTTCTGTGCCACTTGCATTTTGTAGATCTCCAGCAAAGACAGCTCTTCTCGAGGCTGAAGATTTTTAGTCTGAACTACCACAATACTTCCAGAGGAAAGACATCTCCGGAGTTTTATGCCATGGCAAAAGCACCCTTTTAGGAACAATTTGCACTGCAACTGTATTTTACCTTGTGACTTCGTATGCAGCTGTGACTACTGGACCTGTGCAGAGTTTGCATTTCCCAAGAGATCATGCAGTTTTGTGTCATCCTTTTTGTGAATTGGGGGTGGTGGTGGTGTAGATAGAGGTGAAGTAGTGACAGTTGGGTGGGGAGACAGGTGAGAATGGTTTTCCCTGGGGGGTTTATATGGCAGAAGTCCTGTGTGTGCAGTTGTCATAAGTCCATGGGCTGTTGAATGTGCCCCAGCTGCTTATCAATGCAGGCAATGTGGTGTTATTGCTAAAATGCTTTTTCTATCTGATCTGTGTGTTGAATTCAAAATTCTAAGACCAAAGTCAGACGTTTCTATCTCAAGCAAGTGTTTCCTTTTTTTTTTTTTTTTAAAATGAAGGCCATTAAGTAGTTTAATTGGGAGATGGTTGCTGTTGATTAAGCATTTTGAATTAATAAGCTGGTTTAGCACTGCTTATGCCTAATAGCTTTTATATCATAGAGTTCCTAGAATGGTTTGGGTTGGAAGGAACCTTAAGGTTCATCCAGTTCCACCCCCTGCCACAGGCAGGGGGAACCTCCCCC
>NW_009917993.1:19166-54412 GCF_000696875.1 Nestor notabilis | reverse complement strand
GCTTCTCGGGCCACCCTGTGCCAGCGCCTCACCACCCTCACAGAGGAAAAAACTTCCTCCTAATATCCAATCTAAATCTCTCCTCTGTCAGTTTAAAGCCATTCCCCCTGTCCTATCGCTACATGTCCTTGTAAGAAGCCCCTCTCCAGCTTGCTTGTAGTCCCCACTTCAGGCACTGTGAGGCTGCTCTGAGGTCTCTGCGGAGCTTCTCCAGTCTGAACAAACCCAGCTCTCTCAGCCTGTCTCCATAGGAGAGGTGCTCCAGCCCTCAGACCATCTTTGTGGCCTCCTCTGGACTCACTCCAACAGCTCCATGTCCTTATGCTGAAGGCCCCAGAGCTGGATGCAGCCCTGCAGGTGGGGTCTCACGAGACTGGAGTAGCGGGGGAGAATCCCCTCCCTCAACCTGCTGGTCACATTCCTTTTGGCACAGCCGGTTGGCTTTCTGGGCTGCAAGTGCACACTGACAGGTCATGTTGAGCTTCTCATCAATCAACACCCTCAAGCTCTTCTCCTCATGGCTGCTCTCAATCAAGTCTCTGCCCAGCCTGTATTTGTGTTTGGGATTGCCCCAACCCAGGTGCACTTGGCTTTGTTAAACTTTACAAGATTTGCATGGGCCCACCCCTTGAGCCTGTCAGGGTCTCTCTGGATGTCATTCCTTCCCTCCAGTGTGTCAATCACACCACACAGCTTGGTGTCATTGGCAAACTTGCTGAAAGCGTGCTTGATCCCACCATCCATGCCACCGACAAAGATGTTGAACAGCACCGGTCCCAGTACTGACCATGAGGAATGCCATTCACATCTTCTCACCTGTTTTCTCCCTCTTTCCTGCATTTGTGTGATGACCCCAGCTTTTGTTCCCAGTAAGCCCTTGCTTGCTTGGGGCAGTCGGGTTCTGCTGGCCTCCTACCAGGGTGCCACTTTGGCGCTGTGCAAGCAGCTGGGCAAGGGTTAATGCCCCCTGCAGGGGTGTTTTCTCAATGCATGCTTAAATAAGGGTAGTGGTTGTGTTCTGCTCTCACCTGTCAGGGCTCAATCAAAGCTCCAGCAGGGATTTCACAGCCTTTTGGCTGCTCTGTGTCCATACAGGTACATGACGCTCTTGCAGACATGGCGTGCATGAGCATCATAGGGCTACAGCCTCCAGGTGCTTCAGTCTTGCCAGGGGTGCACCTTGAATTTTTTGTATCATTTGCTGACAAAAATTGACTTTTTATCTTATCTGTGGTCTTTTACCGTGAGCTGTTGTGGTCTGTGCTCTGATTTGTGCTGTGTGGTGTCTAAGACTCGCCATGCTCGGTGCAGGTTGCAGGGCTGCTGCAGAACAGCTGTGATCTCAGAAAGTCTGTTTTCCTTTAGGCTTTCTCCCTCCTTCATTGCAGAAATAAATAAAAGTGGAGCTGCTCTGTGTGATGTATGCACTAGCTGCTGCTCCTGCTTTCCTTATGTTGGCACTTACCTTTGCAGGGTTCAAAAAAAACCCCATGATCCTGTGATCTGACCTCCTCAGGCTCCCTCAGTTGGAGCCGTATCCTCAGGTTGAGCTATAGCACCTTGCTAAAGGTTTATTTTTTTTCCCAGTGCAAAATATGCTGATATGGGACCATTTCATCCTGGATGTGGCAGACATCTGGCTTTCATCTAAGGGCTTTTACAGCAGGAGCCTCTACCAAAGCTTGAGGCTGTATCCAGTACCTGTGGACCTCAACCAGTGTAAACCATGTGCCAATCCATAGCGAATTGTAAATCCATAGTAAATGCCAACAGTGTGGTCTCTCCTTCATGGACATGGCTGTTCAGCACAGTTTGTCCTTCTTGGTGTGGCAGCAGAGGCCAAATATTGAAATCATCTCTATCTCCTGCTACTAGGAGGTGACAATCTCCTGTTGCAGGGTGCATGCTCCCAAGGGCTGGTTTCCTCTTGACTTTCTTGTCTTCCTCCTCATGTCTTTTCCTTCTTTTCTGGCATAAGTGGATTCCTGGTAATACATAATTATTATTGTTTTATTGCTAGGCCCCCCTAAATAAGGGGCCTGACCTGATTTATTTTTCATCTGAGAGGGAAGTGTCTTTTCCAGTGCATCCCTTGACTCATACTGGAAGTGCAGGGAATGGCAAAGTCTAAAGCCCATCAGCTTTGCACTGGATTTGTACCTGTTTGGGCTTTGCCCGTTGTTGCACAGGAGTCTTTTGGCTTTTAATTAATTGGGGAATAGCCTAAGCATTGTAAGCCCAACAGACGGAAATATCTTTCTCGCAGCTCTGTCAGGGGTTGGGTATGGGTCAAAAGAGTAGGAGATGGTTACCGCCTCCAGGTGGTATCTTCCTTCTCCACCTTGTCAGAGTTACTTGTAGAGCTGAGATGCTGATGGTTTTCCACTCCCATAAAAAATTAGGGATGAAAAATTCCTAGCCTTTTTCTATACTGGGACAATCAAAGACAGCTTGAGATATTTTCAGGTTTTGACATCTTCTCATGGATGCTACGGATGGATCATTCTGTGTGCAATGGTGTGGGGATGCTGGGTGCATTGGGTTCAACTCTTGGTCTTGTGTTGGGTGTAACTGAGACTGAAACATGATGGGTTTTTTTTCCTCCTGTAGATAAATCAAGAGGGTTTTTTCACCTCTGTAAGACCTTGGCAGGGGGCTACTTATACTGGTTTTATTCCAGATTCTGTTCACATGAGGAGGGACCAGGATGTGCAGGCCAGCAGAGCAATGTCTCCATGGCCAAAGAGCTGAAAGCTGATGTAGTAAGAGATTATCCAGGAATTAAATTGAACAGAGCAGCCAGAAGGGAGCTGATGTTGTTTGAAACCACAGGGTCTTATCCTTGCATGTCTGCTTGACCAACATCGAGGTCTCATGTTAAAGGGTCTGGTTTGCCATATTTGCTTGCTTTCTGAGGATGTGACAGCAATCAAAATTCTGGGCATCAGGGACATCTCAAATATACTCTGCCTGGCCTGGGTTAGAGGGTTGTGTTCATTTACCCACCCAGCTGTCAAGAAACCTTTTGCTTTCTAAGATGTTATTTGTGCTATTTGTCCATGGTGCTCTGTCAAAGGACCTGAGTGTTGTAGCTTCAGATGCAAATCATTTAGTTGTCAGTGTGCTATGTGCTGCTGGGTCAGGTTTTCTGACCCATATTTGATTAATGAAGTCACCAGTAAGATTTCTGAGGACTCAAGTCTGCTTCAAGGCAGTCAGGGATTTAAGCATAGCTGAAGGTCAATGAAACTGGGGATTTGCCCTTCCTTTTACTTTCAGCAATGAGAAATTACTCCAGATGTCTTTGAAAATGGAGCTCCCTCTTTGCCTTGTAACCAAAACCCTTGACACTAACAGACTCAATTAAACAGAGACCATCTCCTGGTGAAATGCCAATTTAGTGATTTCTAGCTAATTAGTAGAGAATAGAATATTTTCAGTTGGAAGGGACCTACAATAATCAAAGTAGACACAAGGCTCCCTGAAAATTTCCCTGAATTTCTTTTCTGTATAAACTTCTCTTTAATTGAACATGGTTTCACAATTATATATAATCTTATTCACTATTATAGATATAGTCACTATTATATGTAACTCTAATGCATACAGTCATGTGAAATGCTGCATATTTTCTAATAGGAAATAAAAAATGTAGACCTTGCTAAAAATACCAGTGTTGATTATTGTACATAGTGATGGCAGGATAAGGCTTGTGCTCTAAATGGCACCAGATTTTGTTCAGGAGACATTTCCTCTTTTAATTTCTTTTTTTTTTAAAGTCCCTGTGGAAAGCAGCAACACTTTCTCATTGAGCAAGATGCAGAAACAGGCTTGTTGCTTCTGATTCTATTCTGCATAGTGGGTGGAAGAGGGATACCAAAAGCTTTCCCGCATCAGAGGACATCAGAGAAGCTTGGGGATGTTGCAGACTGTGCTGGTGTCTGTTGGATGTCTTCTGACCAACACTATTTGTCTGAATTCCCAGGAATGCTGCTTGTTCTTCATAGCGGAAAAATGTTCTATTTTTGGCCATGACAACTCTTCTTTTTTTTTTTTTTTTTTTTTTTTTTTTCTCCTGGGTTAAAAAAAAGTTTTAAACAAAGCATGGTGAGAGTTCTTATGTGTGTAGGTCTTAATAGTGTGTAGTGGAGATGGAGCAAGGCATTGCAAATAAGCTTCAGGCAGATACATCAGGAAGCTATTAATGCTCTACTTGCAATTTAAGGCTAAGAAAATGCATCATTAAGTGCATGATCTTGGAGACCCTCGTGTGTTGGAGTGGAGGTAGACTTGGATATGTGGGAAAATGTCTCTTTGACCAGGAAAAGATCAAAACAAAGGGGTAAATAAACATAGAAGCATATGTTTCAAGGCTGAAAAAAATGAGATGCTTGGTGGATCAAAACCCAGCATCATTCAGGAGCTTGAAGAAGCCCTCGATGAGCAAAGGGCCAGCAGAGGGGCCTATTTTGGGGTGGTAGCTCAAGGCTCTAGGTGGCTCCAGCCGTCATTGTGGTTGCTGGTGGTGGGGCTCCTTTTGCCCTTCCACCCGGCCTGTGGGGTTTCACTGGGAGACATGACCCACTCTGAGGTGGCAAGATGAGTGTTGTATGCTTCCAAAATGGTAAACAGCTTGTTCTTATTGTGGGTTGTCAATGAAAAGGTCAGTTGTGGGCAGCTCCGTGCGTGATGTTCTCTGGGTGGAAAAGTGTTTCCTCATGTTCAAGCTGAAGCCATGGATGGTGATCTGGGGCTGCAGCCCATCATGTCACTTGTTGCTTCTAGGAAGGGTTTGGCCCCATCCATCTCCTCCATCCCTGCCTATGCCACAGTTGGGAACTGCTCGCAGATGCTCCCAGTGTCCCCAGACCCAACAAGCCCATTTACATTGCAAACCACAAATTGCATGTGCCCTTGCACAGCTTTAACCTTTGCAGGACCAGACTGATTCCCTTCCACTTCACTTAGAGAAGGACTTGATTGACTTGACTCTTTGCTGGTTCCTTCTCCTGTGATAGGCAGTGCCACGTGTTAGAAGTGTTTTTTGGATGTAGCCCTTTTTACCTGCTTTTTAAATAAGAACAGCAACTGGAGAATCTCAAATGTGTTTGGAGTCAGCAATAAATGAGCCCTAAACTGCTTTCCTTTAGAAAATGCCCTGCAAAAACTCTGGTTTGAGATCTCTCCGAAATACTTTGAAGTAGTACTAAAGCAGGAAGTTAATTAGAGCTGCTTTGATATCTTACAGCATGTTTTAACAGCTGCTTTGGAGGCAGCTCGAACAGTAAGAGCAAGTATGGTTTAGTGCATGCTCCAGAGAGCCTGTGCCCCTACCAAAATGCCTCTGCATGTCATGGCCACAGCCTGTTGTTTTCTTTCCTAAGAGCTCAAACTTGCTTGCACAGGGACTTGGGAAAATAAAATGGCCAAACCTCATTGGACTGCTGCTTTTTGTATTTTTTTTTTTAAAATGTAATAATAATAAAAAATCCCTCGATGCTGTGGTGGTGCAGCCACAGTCTAATATTTCCCTGTTTCTCACTTCTGTTTTCAGTTTTCTTTCTCCCAAGTTCTCTGGCATGCTAATATTTTTCTTGTTTGCATTTAAATGACTTCACTGGATATTTTAAAACAAAATCATTGCAGTGAAGAAGTTTGAGCTATCTCCTTTTGGTGAAGAACCTCTACATAGCAGAAAAGCAAAGGTTTTGACCCTCTTGGTCCACTCTCTCGGAGTTTGCTTGCTGGCAGACATGATCTGAAATAATCTTTCACTGAGATGATTAATGGTTGGATTTGGGCAACACGCACTGTCATGGAAAAAAACTAAGTCTTCTGAAGTTTTTCCTCACTGCAGATGTAACTTTCATCCGTTTGTTTTTTGGGGTTTTTTTTGTCTTTTGACTGATCTTTAAGCTTATGACTTGATTTTTGTTATGTTTGTTACCATTTTGGTTGAATGAGTGATGCTTCGGAGTGAAATCCTGCTCTTGGCTCCTATTTCTTGAAACCTATCTCCACTTTACACAAGAAGAAAGAAGTGGAGAAACCGCATAAATCATTTGATGTGCATGTCCAAATCCTTAGATCACCTATCCGTTGTGCTTCTTCCCCTCCCGTGGTTTTAAGATGACACAAGAATGCAATGTTAATGCTGGAGAACCAGCCTTAGGCAAAAAGTCCCAGGTCAGCCCTTTTGCCCTACAAGGCTGCTTCTCACTATGACTGCATCCTTCTGGGCAGCGTGACAGTCTTTGTCGTAAACATAATGGAAAGGGCTGCACCTTTTCCTAGAAAAGCGATTGCTCAGAGGTAGTGTTTTACCCTCGTGTGGGAGCCCAGACTTGCGGCGTGGCTCCAGCCCAAGTGGAGCTCCAGCAGCACTTTTACCCACGGCTCCCTCGGTCGTATTCTGCCCACACTGGGTTGATTTTGAGCAAGGTCAGCATCTGGGTATAGAGCTAAAAAAAATTATTTTGGTGACTGTGGAGAGTTAAATAAAGCTAAGAAAAAGGAGGAGGGGTATCCAGCATACGTGCAACCTACTTCTTTTAGCTTCATGTCTGCATACCTAAAATGGGGGATACACGTGTATATTGACCACACAATAGGACTGAAAGGGGTGCCTAGCTTAATTGGGGAGGGGGGAAGGGAGGAGAAAGGGGGGAGATATCCAGGCTATTTCATTACTCTTTACTCCTCCTCCTTTGGCTTTGTGTGAGCTTTTAGGAAAACGTCTGGCCGTGGCTGAGCTATAAACATAGGGGCAGTCAGTGGAGGCTGTGAATCTGTGAGGCTCTGCTGAAGTTAGTCCGGTTAACAGCAGCAGGAGGATCGGGCTTTGCAGAATTAATGATGCACAGGACCAAAGCATGTGTTCATCCCTGAGGAGGACAAGCAGCCTTAATGAGTTTCTCCTGGAGGTGTGTCCCAAGACAAAGCTGGAAGATGGGTCCCATCAAAGCCCCACTGCACCTCCCAAGTGTCTCTGCCTTCTCTGCTTGGATCAGCATTGCTTCTGCTAACCCTTGGCCCCAGGCCTACCTGCCTTCTGCAGTGACTCGAGAAACATCTGCTTTGCCCATTAGTGACTCTCCTCTCCTGGCCCCCAGCCCATGCCTTTGCTGCCATTGATTAAAAGCAATTTCCTTCCCAAACCTGAAAGCACACACTGAATGGGATTGTCATCTCAAAGCATCAGGGGGTGTGCATGCACAGGCATGTAAATAGCAGGGACTCATTGCCCTTTTGGGCACCCTGGGAACTCTTCTGCTCGCTCTGAAGTTGGGATTGCCTTTCAGCTGCTTTCCCTTTGGATATAACTTAATGCCTTTCCATCTCTGAATCTTAAATCCAGTTCTCTCCTACTTTCCTCCTATTTTGTTTCAGCCACCATAGCGCTACAAGTCATATAGCAGTGACTTTCACTTCCTTGGCACTATCTCATTGCTGTGCAAAGCCTCTGGAAGATCTCCCCATCTGGTTGCTGGATGCAGACCACAGTTTTCCCTGAATCCGTAAATACCTGCACCTAATTTAAAGTGTGCTGAAGACAGGGCATGAGGCTGGTGTTAATTACATTTTGGAAGTGAAGTGCTTGCGAGCCATCTATTTCGTTAGATGCAGTAACCAAATGGATAATTAGACAAGGTTTTTTGAAGGAACGTGGTATCTTCTTATGCTGTCTGGTAGAAGGCTACTCTTGGAACAGATGCTTCTTTTTGGGGTGAAAACTGATGCTTTTCTTGCAAGAGTTAATGGAACCAAGCTGTGGATGACTCCGGCTAGATGAGCTCCAGCCAACGCTCTTCAGGGTATGGGGGGAAAAGAGCAAGAAGATTAAATACCTTGTACTAATCACCTTGTGGAATTCACCACTGCTGCTTCTGCAGTCTTTGAACTTGTTATTTATTACCATTAATTATTAATTCTATTTGTATTTTGCAGGAATCTTCACTGGTTTCTCCTCCTATATGAAACTAATGTCTGTTACGGTTCGTGAAACACTTACTTGTCTTTCTGGAAGGAAAGAGAAGTTGTTAAAGCATAACTCTTACAAAAATGATCTCTTACACCTATAACTTTTTGGTTTTTTTCTTTTTCACCTGGTGTCCCAGGTCTGTGACCCTTTAAATCTCCAGAAAACCAGTTGTGTTCAAATGTGTTTTAAATGACCAAGGAGCCCTGGTACACTCCCTGCAAGGGCTATGAGCAGTGGGGGTCCACGGACATTGCCCACAGGCAGCCCTGGCTGAGGTTACCCCTTTCTCCTGCACGGGGCTGTCAATTCCCATCTCTCCTTAAAGCAAAGGTGCTGTCAGTCATTGTTAGCATATTTTCCATTGCTTACGAAGTGAATGAGTAGGTGAGGATGTGCTGTCTCATGGGGAGGACAGAGCCAATCAAAGAAGGGAATCACTCCTGTAGAAGTGATGTACCTAGGAGAGCCTGTGTTTGTGAGACATCAGCTGCTCGCCTGTTGAACAGACCTGTTTAGATGGTTTAATGCAGGATATGGCTGCATTACACTATCTCCAAAAAAGGAGACTAAGAAGAAGTCGTGCCTTCCTGTAGCATAGCATCATGATGTGGAGGCAAACCAAAGCACCCGAGAACATGAAGGAATAATCCGGTGAAGTGTTTGGTGGAGGAGAGAGGATGGGGCTTAGGATCAGAGAATAATTTAGGTCAGAAGAGCCACCTGAGGGTGGTGACTAGTCAGACCTTCACCCAATACCATGCCAGCCATGAAGTTACTTTATACTAGTCCTGCCAGCTTCTGCTTGCAAATGACATTACTGAAATCAGGTGGGATGGCTTTTCTGAGATGTCAGACTGATGATTTTAAAGACCTGTTTGGAAAAGCACTTGGTCTCCAGGATCCTTCCTCTTGCAAATACTGTCTGTCACCAAGCCACTGCAAATGCAGAGAGGGAGGGGAAATATCCTCTTGAATGCCTGCAGGTCAATGTCCTTCCAGGGATAAAAAAAAAAGGAGTAATAGTATTTGGCTCACTCTAAAGAACAAACACAAAACCTCCCTGACTGCCTAAATTGCCATCTGCAATGGAGGGAAAGGGAAGAGTGTGTTTACTATGGCAGGCTTGAGGGTCAGGATTATAAAGTATTCTTGGAATTGCTAAATGTTATAGACAGTAATTCCACCTCAGAAAGTCTTCTGGTGCAAAAAAAATCTATTAAACATTGGCTCGACACAAAATGAAACTGGCACAGATGTAAGAATCAGCTGCTCTGTGGTGCCAGTTTATGGGGGATTGCTCAAGGACGTTTTACGAGATGCTCCAAAGCTGGTAAGGAAGGCTGCACTGGTGAAAAAGCCAGGTCAGCATAGTGGGGAAGTCAAGACAGCTTGACTTCAAAGGAGAAGGCAAATGCCACCATCTGCCCTTTCTGCTGCGAATGTCACCATCATGAGAACCAAGACTTCAGGTAGGTAGAGTTGGTTCACAGTGGATGAGCTTAGGTAGAGAGGGTTAGACTTTAGAAGATGAATTATACTGGGATAAATTGACGAGGAAGGCGTTAGAGTTCTTAAAGTCAGAAAATTCCCCCTTGGGACCCCATGCTAGTGAGGGAGGGGCATGATGGGCAAACACTAATGCCCTTCCATGTCCCTATTTGAATGAAAACCAGCCACAATAACGCTTTTGGTTTTTTTAATAAGGAGCTCCTGGCAGCTTTGAAGAAGCCTGAGGAGCTTTGAGAGCTGCTGAAGCTACCAAAACCTACTATTGAAATGGTCAAAGCCTCCCAGGGAGACTGCAGGAAGACAACTCAAGCCATTGTAAAGATGCAGCCCTGGCTGCAATGAGGGGGAAGATAGTGTAATTAATACAGTTTTGTGGACATTCATGGGAAAACACCTAGTCCAGCTTTTTCTGCTCACGACTGTGAGGTTTTAAACATTGAATCTCATGTGTATGAGATACATTTGACTCTAAGGCATTATAACTGTCCTGCAAGACACATACATGGAACACATTTACAGGTTTAAAACTGGCTGGTGAGTCTGGACATCTCTGTAATTGAAAATAATTGGAGGGTGTGATTCCCACAGTGAGACTCTGGGCTGGTATTTGCGTTACACTTCTGTGCTGCTCCGCGGGGAAAGCCTTGCCAGTGTCATTTTCATGTTTTTATGAACTTTTGTGCTGATGAGCTTTTTCCAGTGCTGGCCCCGCTCCCGCAGCAGAAGTGCCGTTCGGTCTCAGCACTGGGGTTGGCCGGGTTGCATCCAGCCCTGCGTTGCACAACAGCCGTGGGTCCTCAGCTGCTGCTCGGGCTCCTCGTGCCAGTGCACAACTTGTTCCCACGTCCTCACACTGGTAGTTGTTACTGCTTCTTTTTTACCTCACTCTGGCAAACGGTTATTTTGGAAGGTCTAAAAAAATAGGGATAAGGAGTAACAGAAAGCTTTATGGAAGCGGCCATGTAAAAAAGAGGTTGAACACAAATAAAATTAAGATAGCACTTGGAAAAACGAAGTAACACAGAGTTTGAGTAAACCCTGCTGAAGCTTCCTGGTTTGTCTTCTGCCACTGCTGAGGCTGGCTGTGGAACGGAATAACAGCTCTGGGAGCACGCCAACCAGATGCTATTCTTAAAGTAAAAATAAAAAGAAAAAAGCAGGCATGCCAGGATCCAACATCTGCTAGTGGCCTCAGCATTGCAGGCTGAAGTTGCAGCATGGTGGGGGCTAAAGCAGGGGCCGCAGCTCTCCACCATCTGCAGGTGCCACCTCAGTTGCCAAAAACCCTTGAAGAAACCTCTCGCATGGCAAACCCTGGTGTCCAACCACCTCCTGCCACCTCTGGAGGGAAGGATGTCATAGATGGCAGGAGTGTGCTTGGTCATTGCTTCTGGGACTGTGAATCAGCACTGATGATGGGGAATTAAAAGAAAAAAGCCTGTATGGTGGGATGGATGGCCTCAGCTGAACTTCAGAATGGTGGTTGTTTAAACCAAAGTCCCACTCACACATCAACTTTAAATGTATACTGAACAGGCATTTTTGGTTAGACCAAGACCTTGATGAGTCTTCTGAGAGAAAAAGCAGGATCTGCCATGACATGAGCTTGGATAAAGTTCAGTAGTGGAAAATCTTGTGTTAGGGAGGCACCCTTGGTAGTCCTAAGGCCAGCACTGCAGCTACAGCAGGTTGCTGGAGGCCATGTCTAGGTGAGTTTGGGCATCCCTGAGGATGGAGATCCCCTAGCACTTGAGGACCTGCCCTAGGGATGCCCCACTCACACAGGGAAGGTCAGTGTTTCCTATGCAGTGCTTGTGCACCTAGGTAATAAACTAAGAAGCACAACTGTCAATGCTTAAATTTGTGGTTTATATTCCATGAAGAGTTTAAGAGTCTTGCTTAAACCTGGTCTCCCTCTGAAAAATCAGATCCTGCATGTAGAATGACAGAGTATGACCTTGTTGAACCGTGATTCCCTAATAGCAACCAAACCACTAATGATGGACATGTGGTTATTTTTGGATGTGGAGTTCCTATTACTTGGTTTGATTTCAGTTTTTCTTGAGAAAGTTTAGCCATGGAGATCTGTTGAGTTTTTTTCTTGATTTGATAGCAGGGACCAAATTGAGACACTCGAAACATCAGTGTGTTCTGCTACTTGACGCAACAGACTTCTGAAAAATTTTCTCACAGAGGGAATTTGGGGGGCAAGGGTTTGCCTTTCAAATGCAGTTATGATAACAGATGAAAAGCAATGAAGGGCAGCAAGCATACCGAAAAAAACCCAAATATGCAGAAAATTTGTACTGAATCATGGGCCAGCTGTGGAATTATTTCCTTGCTTGCTGAAATCTGGAGCGACTCAGCCGTCTTGCTTGGTTTTGGCACCAAAGGTGCAAACTGGACTTGCTCTCCAGGAGGCTAGCAGGTCTAAACCTGACTGAGATAGTTCCAAAAAGAGTTTGTCTTCAGAGGAAAAGCTGATTCCACTTCGTAAAGACATGGTGATGATCTGGATAGCCCAGAGGAGAGACAGCAAAGGTGGAATATGCTCATATGACAAATCTGATGCACGTGATCCACATGGGAGGTACCGAATGGAAAAAAACAATGGGGAGCTGGTGGAAGGAGAGCAATGCTGGAGGGGACCTGGGGTCCCAAGGGGGTTCAGAGGCAGCAGTGAAGGTCAGTCCTGTCCAGAGTTGCACTGGCCAAAGTGCATGTAGCAGGGAAAGTATAATTCTCTCTGCTCAGCACTGGGGATCTGCTTGAGGGTACTGGGGATTGTTTGGAGCCCCCAAGAGACACATCTGCAAAGTGGAGCAAGTCTGGTACGGGGCCACATGGAGGCTGGGGAGGGGAAAGTAGCCTGGAGTTTTCTTCCAAGGGAGGAGTAAATGTGGGGGTTTTCTTCTTTTTGAGATAACAGGCACAGTATTTTGAACTGGGTGTAAGGAAATCCTCCTCCCTTCCACAGAATCCAGGGAACCTGTACATGCTTTTTTGCTTTTTGTTGGGTTTTTTTCTGTTATGTCTTCCAGAGGTGATTACGAGCATTTGTGCACAGCTGTGAAGTCGAGATGCTGCATGCAGGCTGACTCAAAGCACAGAGGTTTGAATGACTGATTTTATTTAGAAAGTTTCAAATCCACTTACTTTCCAACTGTGCTGGTTGTGCTCATTTATTAACTTCCTTCTCCACCTCATTTACTGTGTGTTAGATGTTCACACCCAGGAAATGTGTGCTTGCATAACTGAAACTTTGCAACTTGAATGTTTAGTGGTAACTTCGGCTTCGAGGGTTTTGGGTTTTTTTAAAATTGTGCTTTGCAGCCTCCATTGTGCGTGCAGCTTTATAGTAATAGCGTGCTGTTAATTCCTAGGCTGAGTAAAACAGACCCACTCTCTTCCTCTGGCAGGTGATAAAAGCTCTGAAAAACAGCCCTGTGTAGCGTGGGAACTGGCTGGGGTTTGGGGGGAGGTGGGCAAACAAAGTGCTTCAAGCGAAAACGTGAAGCAATGACAAGAAGCTGGCTGCACAGATAAGAGCCAGATCTGTTCTGGTTTTGATTCTTGAATTCACTTATTTTGTTTGGGCTATTGGCATTGTCTAAATACCATGCATAAATACCTGTGGTAGCCAAGTGCTCATTTCAAGATCACTTCTGCATGCCACTTTAGAAAAAAAATAATGATTAGCTTTATATTTTTAATAATACTCAGGGAATAATCTTGCCATCTACCAATAACTTCAGTATGAGGGTTTCACTGTTTGGAGGGTGCAAGTAAAGAAGGAATGTGTATTGCATCCTGTAAAAGCATTGCTGGTTTTGATTTTTAATTTGCAGCTAGTGTTTTGCAAGGCATGACTGCTCTTGCTCCTCTGTGCAGGAGCAGGGATCTAATCTCCCAGGGATCTACTCCCTATGCAGGGATGTAGTTCCTCTGCTCCCAGTATTGCTCCATGCTCTCCCAGCTCTGCACACTACAAGATCTCAAGCCTGGCCTCTGCAAGATGACCAAGTTATGCATTTGCACAAGTGATCTTCCCCATGCAACCACCCAAGCTATTGGATTTTGGGAGATGATGACTACGCCGATGGTGCTGAACTGCTTATTTGTTTACTTGTTGGAGTATCACATACCCCAGCACATAAGGAAAAGCCCTCAACATTGCATATGTAGACATCTGGAAGTGAAGATTCTTGTCTGAGCATTTTGACTTGAGACAAATATTACTTGTAATTGTATATAAGTAGGGAGACCCTAATTTTGAGCTAATAACTTCTGTGCTAATAAATTATTGCAATTCCTGTATGCTGGAGGGTAAGGAGGCTCTGCTTCCACCTCTTGGTGAAGCAGGAGAACAGCCACAGAGCCACAACACCCAGTCTTGCGGATGCTCACCTGGAGACTTTGAGTTGCCAACAAAGAGAAAAAGGTGGGCACAGACCTCAGACTCCTTGGCATAGGTCATCCAGAGACCAAGAGGAATCTACATCCCTCTTCATTGCTTGGCTAGAAAATGCTACAGCTTCTGTGGCCCTGTGGAAGGAGCAGACTCCCACTGATGGGGAGGTTGCCTAAGTCCATCTCAGGGCTTCCAGGCTGAAATTCACTGTTGCTTGTCCAAGAGGGATTAGCAAGGTGAGGGGAAGGTGTTGTTTGCCTGTGGATTTAAGGACAGAATAAATGCCTTGTTGTCTAGGCTAGTATGAACACACTGTGGGGGCTACAGAGGGCCACCAGGCAGGACAATCTCTGCTCCAGAATTAGCATGAGGAACACCAATTGCTCTTCTTATGGAGACCTGATGTTGCACTGTCTTGGGCAGCGTATGGAGAGAGAAGCTGTTTGAATGATGCTGTCACCATCTGCTACAAGGCTGACAGTGTGGTTTCCTACTGAATCCTCTCTAATCCAGGGAGCAGAGCAGATGCTCCACTGTGGAGCCAACTCATTTTGAGACAGTTACAGTTTTTGCACACTGTAAGAGCAAAATTATTTCCAGATTAAACATACATGTCTGAGGTGTTATCTAGAGCATGCAATTCATTGGTTTTTAGTTAATCGCAATTTCAAAAGGATAGATGCATATAAAGATATGAGGTGAGATGGGTTATGATTGCAATCTAGCGAGGTGTTGAAATGTGTGCAGTGATGAGAGAGTTACATGGACTTAATGGGTTTCTGTATTTAATAGTTGTACAGATACAGCTTTCCTCAATGAGATGTGCTGACTTGCAAGAGTCCTCCTTTTCAATAAGCAAAGCTGCTATAACAAAATCCTGCAATGCTACAAGCAGGCTTGTATCTACCATACAGTCACACACACTGTCATTGCCTCATCTTTAGAAAACTGTGTGATTCCAGTCTCACTCTGGAATGACTCCTGAACACTGAATTGTGATAAGCTGTGGTCCTAAATTTGCAATTATGAATCACAGATTCATACCTGAAATCACAAACCAGAACAGCTCTGAAAAAAATTTGTGCCTTGGCTGAGAACGTGGAAATATGAGCTCTTCAGACCTTCACTTTGGATGTTCAGGGTGCAGTGCTGTGTTTGCTGCATGATGAATCAATGCCGCACTGAGAAACAATGCAAAGGTTCAGTGGTGGAATCAGAAACACAATTTATAACCTGGGTTAGGTGAGAATGAATTACTGGTGGTGGGGAAAGCTTCTCCATCACCATGGAAAAACATGTCCCAACACAGCAAGACAACCAGTGGTATCCCAAGCAGAAGATTCAGAGCCTGGTGGGATTAATGGCACTTTGCAGATGATAGCAGAGCTTATACGATAGCAGAAGTGGGGTCACAAGCTTGGAATTGAAACTGAAAGTAGGATCACCATTGGAAAGGGTTTGGGAACTTCTTCTCTGTGGTTGGTAGCAGTGGTCAGAGCCCTAACAATATAAAAATCCCTCAAAGGGAATGTGTCTGCCACCAGGTTACGTTACCTTGCCAAGCTCGGTAACTTAGACATGACCACAGGCCTCAAGAAGGGGGATCTCAGGCTGGGAAGAAGAGAAGAGAGTTATAACCCAGATCTGTTAGCTAAACCAAAAGTAGAAAAATTAGGTTTGAGTCCATGAGCTGAATTATAGTGGGAATTTAAGTCCATATGTCCTCCCAGAAGGTTTCTAAGCACCAGGCTGCTGCTTATTCCTACAGGCTTCTATGAAAAGCTTCAGTTTTAATAATCTAATTTTTTTCCAGGAACAACATTTTGTTGTGAAAAATCCTCAAAAGAACCTGAAATTGTAGGCTTGCTAAGAAAAGGCATGTATTATTTCCAGCATGGTGGGACCTCTTACGAGAATTCAGTGAGTTGTTTTGATGCAAGAGTTTGTTAACCTGTGGCTATGCTCAAACTACACTGGTCTTCTGGGCTCTTATTCCTGCAGATAGGCTGGTCTCCTGGCTAGTGTGGAGCTTTATGAACTGCTCTTGTCCTCCTCACCATGAGGGTTTCATAGATAATCTATATGTTCTCCCACTTCTCATACTTCTAACTTTTTTTGCAGGTAGAGAAAACGACTGCTCCCTCCAAAGAAATCCCAACTCTTGCTGATGCTGTGTAGCATTTTCACATTGTCATAGTTTGTCAAGCTCATTTTGTGGTCCTACCCAAGCATGCGTGAGGCCACCTGGGTTTTGGTACACCACAGACATCACCTGCTTCTGGACTGCCACTAACTTGAGGAAGGTGTTTAAAATGCAAAGGACCCATATAACTAGGAAGGAAAGCATGTTACTTAGAAATCAGGGGGAGCTGCCCCTTTTTTCTTTTGGGTGAAGAATAGGGATTTTCAGAATTCCCTCTGGATGTGGTTGGGTGGTGTTAGAAGCTGGGCTGTGACCCTAGGGGAGATCAGCTTTGAGATAATCAGCTCTGTAAAACCTCCACATTTATATGGTACATGTATTATTTCTTTTTTGTTGTTGTTTGTTCTTTCTTTTCCTATCCATTTCTTTTTGTTTGATAGAAGGTTTTTTTGTTCAGCTTCCTTTGGTGTCTGCAGCCCAAAGAACAGCCCTTATGGCAGCTTCTGAGGGAACGCTGTGTCCTTCCTGTGGCATGAGGCTTGTCTCTGGTGGCGCTCACTTCAGATGGCTGCATGTGTGGCGTAGGTGCTATGAATGACTCAAGGAGATGACTGCAATACTGAAGACTTCTTACAAGGGGTTGATCAGATGTGAAGAGAGAGAGGAAGGAGAAATCTTACGTAGCTCTCTGGACTGGTTCTTCGAGGGTGATAGAGAAGTCATTTGCCTGTGAGGTTCTCCCTCTGGCAAAGCTTAGCCTTACAGCAAAATATTCTCAGGAGTTCTTCTGAACTTGTGAAAGCCAGGGTGACTGACACATCCAGCAAACTGGGAATCTCTTGATGTGTGTCTGAATGCAACTGAAGACTTTATTAAATGTGACAAACTGTGCTGTGGAAACTCTTCCAAACCTAGAATTAAGCTTGTGCATCCAGGCCATCTTACAACTGCTTCTACAGGAACTTATTTAGGTCTATAGGAGCCCTACCTTCAAGCTTGCCATGTCCTCTGTTGCCCATATCTCTTTTAGAGGACCAGAAGAGCTTCAGAAGAGCTGGCTGTAGTCATTAGTATTAATTCCATCTTGTTTAAGAAGTGCAGCTTGCTCATTCTCCTAACCTGGTGCAATTGGAAAGGGTGGATGGATTCAAGAAATGACAAAAATATGTGCATTTGGTATCAGATACAGTTTTCAGCCCTTACTGCTTTTCAGCAGCTCAAACACATAACAAGTGGTTGTAATCACCTGGGTGCAACAGCAGACAAAACAAAGGCTTAAGACAACATTGGTGGAATTGCTTTAACCTGAAGTCAGCGATACTAAGCTGCTGATGGGTAATCCGTGTGTCCGTTTGAAAAACGTGAGTGAAGAAAATGACCCAATGGTTCGAGAGTCCCCTGTGTCCTGGGGCAAAAGTTTTGGAGATGCCAGAGGTTCAAGTAGCCATGCATTTCTTAAGGTCTGAGGTTCACATCTGCCTTTAGTGACTTGGACCTAACCTTAACATAAGCAACCGCTTTGGCATGTTACACTAAGGCCCTATCTGGATGGTGTTGCAACGTCCTTTGGGCTGTGGGAGAAGACAGCACTTGAAATATGCATGTTTGAGCAAGTTCAATGCAGCTTGCCTTAGCTGGAGCCTGACTTCCTTCCTTGGATGAAGCCAGAGATTTGTGGGCTCTAATAACGTGGCAGCTATCCAACTTGGCATATAGAAACAAGAAGGGCGCGTCCCTGCTCCGGTTGCATAAAAATGTCAGAGTGTGTAGAGAGTAGATGAAGGTAGAAGGAAGACGTAGTTTATTTTCTTTCCTTCAAAGTGTATTGTGTTTCTTGTTACTAAAAATAATTTCATACTTGCAAACATATGGTGAAAATTTCTGAGTATCAGTAGGCAGTTGAGGTCTGAACCCGTGGCAATTGGGGGAAAATCCTGTGGCAAAATTTCTTGACATTTTTAACACAAGGAGGAAAAGGAATAGATGTTGGTTATGGTTATTGAGGTTATTGATTTCTTGGGTGAAGAAAGTGTCTTTCCTCTGTCAAATACTGTGGTCACTTCTGCTCTTGTAGTTGGGTGCCATGGAGCTTGTATGCTGTGGGTGTTCATCACTGCCAGCCATGTGATGACCTGGCTGGCCCATGGTGATCTCAAAGAACAAAACTAGTCCATCATGGGCTGTTCTTTGTCTTCCAAGCTTTCAACATGCTCAGGGTCATGGTTTTCAGCTGTACCCTATGGCTATGTGGACTAGATGTTTCCTTCTGACAGCAAGAATTGAGACTGGTGTAACTACTGGTTTTCAGGAACAGAAGCTTTAAAACCAATCATCAGAAGTAGAAAACATGTTGTAAAGCCGAGGGTTCATGCTTTTCTTGTTACTGTTGTTCCAAATGTAAAACTGGAGAGTGCTTCAACAGCATTGTCACAATGTTCTTCCCCATGAGGAAAAAATGCCTTTGGTCTACTGGGAACGACAAACAATGCTGGCAAAAGGAAAGTCAACAAGGCTAAAATCAAAATGCGTTTATTTACAATTGCTTGTACCAAGGTCTCTGAAGGCTCCTGTTGCAGTGCAGAGTCCTGCAGGGCGAGGTGCCATGCTGAAATAGAAGAGCAGGGTTCCAGTCCCTGAAGAGTTTGAGATTTGTGGGACTCCTCCACTGGCCAGATTGACAGTGACACACTTGGAGACCATGTCACAGACATACTGGTTTTAATTGGAAAAAATAAAAATAAAAATTTATAGACTTATTTTTTCAATTGCTAATTAAATTTATCCCATCTTGTCAGTGGCTTTGAATGGCCACTGCAGAAGGATCCCTTTGGAGAGACAAAAAGGCTACAAAAATAATAGAAATGGACGTCTGCAGCTGAAGAGCTTGACTGAAACTTGAAAAGTTTGCTTTGGATGGGAGCCAGGTCCTGCTGAGGTCTGCAGGAGTTTTGCTTTTGGCCTCAGTGGGACCAAGCTTTCACTCTTGCAGATCATGTCCTGATGAAGAATTTAGTCTAAAATAATTTTCAAAACTTGTATTGTTTGATTCGAATCCAAGTGTTTTTTTGAGACCGAGTGGCTTTGTGTTTCTGATTGACTCGGATCAATCTTTCAGGGGTAAGCTCTCAACAAAGGGCCAAGCACAAGGAAAGATCAGATGTAAACAGGCCTGTTGCTGCGTTCCTAAACTGACAGCTTCTTTAATCATGTGTGCATAAGACTTCCTGTGCGTCCGTTTAAGCTGTATATTTTTCATGGGATGTCTGGAGCATGGCATCCTCAGGAGATCCTTCCCTCCCTCTTGCAGAGGTCCTGTCAGGCAACTTTCTGAAAGAGGAAAAGTGAAATGGTCAAAGCGTTTGATTCCTACTGTGTGTGCATGCTCTTCTTGATTATTTCCCCTCCTTTTTCAGAACATGGTATCAGGAAAAGCAACTTGTTCAATTCACAGTCCTGAAAACCCTGGAGCTGCAAGACCAGGTTTTTCCCTCAGTATTAAGACCTGCTCTGATATCACACTTAAGCAGTACACAGAATCATGGAAGAGTTAGGGTTGGAAAGGACCTTAAGATCACCTAGTTCCAACACCAACATAATTGTCAAGATTTAAGGTTTGCCTCCTGAAGTTAGTTGGTTCCATGGCAAACCCTGACAAACTAATATTTTTTTACTGAAATACAGTTCGAAATAATTTTAACAGGTTACTTTTTGAAAACCTTGAAAACTATTTAAGTAGATTTATAAGGCATAGGCTCTGTTCTGTTGTACTTGAAGTTGTCCAGCGTGGAGTGAATGATTTAGACTTACAAATGTGAATCAGTGACTGCAATACAGGGGCTATCAACCACCAAGAGGCTTTCTTTTTGCTAGGAGAACTTTTTTCTCTCCTCTAAAATAAAGCAATAATATGGTCCTGCTGTGCCTCAGGCTGTCTGCTTAAAATCAAGGAAGGGCTAAAAAGACTGACCATCTGAAAGCCGGTGCAGAAGGAGCATGCATGTGTAGTTTGACGTGGAAGAGCATCCTTTGGACGTATTTTTGAACACTGGTCAACCCACTGAGGACTTCTGTGTGTGTGCACGCGTGCGCATATGTGTGTGGAGTTGATGACAACCTCTCAGAGGCTTTTGCTTCATGTTCTAGTCCTCATCACTTCCTTCCTATTTCATTACAGGCTGAAAGGGAACACTGGGACACAGTATTTCTGCCTAGAAGCAGCTTCCCTCCTCCTGCTATGACTAGCACCAAACCCATCACCACAGAGAATGAAGGAGAATGAAAATGCATCTTGTCTTGGGTCTAGGGTTTTATTTTGATGTTGTTTCCCCGGCTGATTTCTCCCATAATGAGGGCAGTGCTTTGCATAGCTGGTTTCACTGTTGTGATGAGTGGCAGTTGCACTTCCTCTCCCATGCATGGGGTGATGGATGGTGTCACCCTTGCCGTCTCTTCCCTCAGCCTTGCAGGGGTTGCAGTGGGCACTCCTGTAGCAGCTGCTTTTCCTGAGCCTTTTGGCTGCAACTGCTGCTGGGAGTCAGTGGTCTCCAAACTACTTTGACCATGCACTCCTAGCTGCAGAGCTTTTGAGCATGCACCTCCAATGATGTGTATGTAGTTATCTATAAATTCTACACATGTGCTACTGAAATTCTAATATTCCTTCCTGTAAACCAATGGATTATCTTGTGCATCCCACTTTGGAGACCACTGCTGTAGGTGATGAAAGCACCAGGAGGCTGGTGTCCCAAGTTTGGCTAGACGTCCTTTTCACCAGGGCACAGTAAGGTCGTCTTCGTCTTCTCAGTTTTTCTGAGATGCCTGGTTCCTGTGACTCTAAAGCATGGACTGGAAAGCACACAGACTTCCTCAGGAGGCTTTGCCTTCATGCTGCTTCTGAGATGAGCAGAAATTTGCCACCATTCCTGGGAAAAGGGATGAATCTCTAGTGCATGCAGCATTCCTCTTAGGTTGTGTGCCTGGATGCTCAAGACCCAGCCCTGCACACAATGATGCATATTTAACTTAACCTGCACATTTGACTTAGTCCATGGAAGGTGCTGTGTTGCTTATGATTAAAGGACTTCTCAGGCACAAGGATTTAGAGCCTCGAAGTCACAAACATCCATAGGAAAGTATGGCAGCTCTTTTGTTTTTAAGAAATATTGGACAAATCTGGTATTTTGGGTTTTTTTTATTTTTGATGGAAATTTTCATGACAGAAGCGAGATCAGCTCCACCTCCTAACAGAAGCTATCAATGCATGCAGCCTCCATGAGGAGATGATTCTTAGTTTTTTAGAGGATGGTGGAGAGGGACATTTGAAAGCTGGTGCAGTTTTTTGAAATGGACAAGTAGGCATTTTTCCTCCTCTCGATATGGTCCATATAGGAAGTTGTGGAGGACTAAAGGACATCAGGGTGTCGCGGACATTTGTGCTGTTAACTGCTGTTGCTTTTGTCAGCCATATGTACAGCTGCATTCTTTTTATAGTGCTGCATATGGCACTATTATAATTGAATTTTTCATAATAATTGATCTGACCTGTATCATTCTGTTCAGTTTAGCAGAGCTAATTCAAACAGATTGAGATTAGGACCAAAAATACGGTCTGGTTAGCAGAGGAACCATAAAGAGCCTGACTTCGCAGTAATGACGATGAACAATCTGTTTTACCCAGTCCATTTTGTACTATTTATATGTATCACGTGGTCAGGGCTGATACCAGTTTTGTTTCAATTTGTGTCTTCTATAAAATGTGACACAGGGGGAGCAGGTGGCTGCCTCTGTGCACATTAGCATCGTTGTTCCCTCCAGCAAGGCCAGCAACTCTAGGTATCTGTGGTTGGTGACTCTGCCAGTGCTGTAAGGGAACAGAGCTGCAATGTTCCATCCCTGGACAGTGGGATACTAAAGGCTTAGCTTCATACAGTAAACTACAGAACTATCAATGAAGAAAAAAGATGGAATTGGTGAGCTGAGTCTGGCCTTGTAATTAGAAGAAAAAACCTCTTTGATGGTCTCTGAATCTTCCACTGCTGAAGCCAGAGCTTGGTTCTTCAGTTCAGATTCTCAAATGAAGAAACAATTGTGGTGGGCTGCGGACAACAGAGAACATTAGAAATTGTCCTACAAGAAGAGGAAGCTACAAAAATGAGCTGCAGCTACTTTTTCTCCCAGTGCTCTCAGCTGCAGCTGAGAATCTAGACCAGACTTTATTTTTGGCAAGCGGGAAAAAATAAATCTCCTTTGATACTGTGCAAAAAATGAAAGTAAATATTAAGCCCTGTGTCTTCAGCAAGGATCTCTTATGCTGTGTAACAGCAGCGTTTTAGAGCTGAAATCCATTTGCTTTGATCACTGATGGAGGGTAAAAAAGAGACATAAAAAGGATTTATTGTGAAATAATGGATTTGATCCTTAGTAATCTTTTCTTTGGGATTAAATTTGGAATATTAATTTTGTGATCTCTGGAATTCGACTATGCTGGCGTAACAAACCAAAGCATGTGAGTGTCACTGCAGGATGAGGTTGAGCTGTGAATAGAGCCGAGTGAATTACTTGCACAGAACAAAGCAGCTGATGAATTTACAGTTCTATTTTTGATTCACAAGATCCAAAGGCAAGCATAAAACCAGAAAAAAACCCCAACCAACCCCCAGCCTAAAGCAGAAGAGACCCCAGGCCCTCTCTTCTTCATAGTTGAAAGCACACCTGAGCTGTTGGGATCTCTGAGAACTATAGATTACAGCTTCTTTTTTCACTGTTTTCTGCTTGTGGGAATCACAAGTTCTATCTGCTCCTGTCAGTATGACCGTGGACATGAGATGCAAACTGTTGGTGTAAGCTTGGTTGATGCAGACACTTGTGTGTGGCCACAATGCTTTCCAGAGAGATTTGTCAAGCCTGAGTTTTGGAGCCCACATTCACAAGCCTTGGGTGTCTCAACACATGGTTAATTTGGCCCAATATTTTCTGAGCTATCTTCCTGAGCAGTTTGTTTAAGGGCATGTTAAAACAAAATTGGCACAAAATGTGCTGTGAAACCTTGGTATGTAGCTCTGAGGTCCCAAATCTTTCACAGAAAGCTATTCCACGGAGCTTCTCCTGTTTTCCATGCCAAATTTCAACTTTCTGCACTGGAGGTAGGGCAGAGATGGCTTTTATACAGGAGGCACGTTCTTCTGTCTTATGCTTTGAGACAGCTGATCTTTAAAACAAAATGAAAGAAAATCTCTGGGGGGGCAGAGCAAGCTATGGAAAGGAAAAAAATTTCGGTGCCTGCCTGGTTGGACTCACAATCTCACTTCTGGTTGCAAAGGGCACTTCTGCCATAGAACTTTGATCAGGCTCCCAACCTCACCCTAGCCTTGGGATCTGCAGTCCTTGAGTGGCATAAAAAGTGGGGGTGAAAAGGAAACAAGGGAATGAGCCCCGGAAGCCCCTTTGTGAGCAGGGGCCACATTGGCCTGATGAACTGTGCCAGCTGCATCTCCAGGGTCTTGGCAGTGATCTCTGGTCGTTGCACTGCTGCATTGCTAGCAGCCCCTTTTGGAAGCTGTAGAGTGCCCAAGCCAAACGAGAAGCACCTCAAGCACTACATATTCTGAAAAAGCATTACCTCCTGAAAGTGCTGGGGGTAGGATTGCTATGCCAGCTCTCCAGGTTTGGGAAAATCGTAAGTACTTGGATTCCCATTAAAACTTACAATGCTAACATGGGGATCCCTGCAAAAAAAACCCAGACTTGTAAGGGACTTCTTGAAACTGGGAAAGGCATGCCATATAGCCTCCTAGGAAGCAGCCAGTGACTACAGCCTATTTTGCAGAGATAAAATGGTCTTGTGTTTCCTTTGGGGATAAAAAAGAGTTAAACCTTTCCATTTTTGGTTCTGAGAGAGCGAGCTACCTTTCCTATCAGCAGTGTATACTGAAGGGTTACAAGCAGTGCATGAGGAGCTTGGAATAAATCCTGCTTGGCTGATGTTCAGAAGCTTTTCTTGAGTACATTGTGTCTGATTATGGCTGCTGACAGCCTTGTACACTGCGTACAGCAGACACCACTCCAGTAAAACACCACTGAATTCCACCTGGCACAATGATGGGTGGAAGCTACTGAGGTACAAAGACTGGTGTGAGAATTTCTCCCCTTGAAACCCTTAAGAAACAGCAGGAAGGTCAATTCTGATGCACAGCCTCCTGCTCTGGGGTGGGTGTGTTAATGCATGTGTCTTGTCTGCTGCCATTTATGTAGAGCTGGTAGCTCTGTATATATATACACCATTGATGGGGGTGCCCAGCAGGACCCCCAAGCCCTCACGGTGCTTCGGACCTGCCTGTGCACCACTCTGCTTTCATCTGTTCAGTTTGTAATGCCTGTTGCTGCTTCCTTCCCTTTCAGCCACATTGGGGAACATTACTCAAACTCTCATTTTTCTCCTGTACGATTTTGCTGTTGAATATTCCCTGGCCACCTCATCCCCTGTGCCTTTTCCCCCTATCTCCCACGCATGCCCTTGGACAGAGTGCACCCTCAGCAACTTTGCAGACAATGCACAACGAGGGGGAGTGGCTGACGTGCTGAAGAGCAGAGTGCTGGTCCAGAGGGATCTCGAGAAGCTTGGGGATTCAGCCAACAGAAACTTCCTGAAGCTCAGCAATGAGATTTGCAAAGTCCTGCGCTGGGGGTGGGAAAACCCCATTGAATAGATCCAGGCTGGAAAACAACTGGCTGAGCAGCTCTCCTGGAAAGGACCTAGGAGTTACGGCAGATGTTGTGTTGAGTATGACCCAACGTGTGTTGTCACTGCAAAGGCGGCAAATCACACCTGGGCTACCTTGGGCACAGCAGGGGCAGGAGATCAAAGGCTGTTGTTATCCCCTCTATTCAGTGCCAGGGAGGTCATATCTGGATACATTGTCCAGTGTTGGGCATTACCCACAAAGGTGTTGCTCAGAGTAAATCTGCAGAACTCTGCCAGATGTTGAAGGAGCTGACACAAAAAGACTCGAAAAAGAGAGAGGGTGCAACCACAGGAGACATATCTGCTGGGAACACACTAATCGAAGAAAAGTCTGCACAGAAAACCACTAATTATATTGATATCATCACCTCTAATTAGGTCAAGTACCTGAGTTCCAAACTGCTGGAACCTGGTAGAGCTTTCTGGAGATGTATAGCTATATGCTTGTGCTGGTCTTCAGTAACAAGTACTTGTTAGTGACTGCTGCTGAAGGAATTATCAGGATACATGTTTGAGCTGCAGAGATTGTTTTGTTCTTCTGCATCTTCCCAGGAAGTCCTTCTTCAGTGAGAAGGGTGGTAGACAGGTAGAAATGTGCCCAGGTTTGGAGAATACTCAGAGGAGCTGTTGGAGGGGGAGCCTGGGATAGAGTGCAGGAAAAACAGGATAGGGGATTTTTGCCCCATGCCTACTTGGCAGGGCTGGGAGAAGAGCTGCTTTGGAGAACTTCTTTAAAGATCTCTCCCCCTAGATCTCCTTGGAAGTCAAACTCTAACCTGGTGTATGTGAATGTAATTTTTTCCTCCTGTTCTAGCTCAGTAGAGAATTGCCTGGCCCTTGTGTTTGTAGGCATCCTCAAGCTGGCTTCATTGCCTATTCTTTTACAGTCCTACAAGTTAAACCTACAACTTCTTGTGCTTTTCCCGCAAACATGCCAGAGTGTAAAATGCACAAGCAGCCTTCCTGGAGCATCACCCTCCCTCTGGGGAATCCCTTTCTCTTTGGAAGCCAGAGCCAGGTTCTTTCTTCTTGCTCCCCTTCCCACCCCCCCATACTTTGTGTTTCTTTTCTGCAATGATACCTCCTATAGCTGGGAAGAAAAACACAATGTGCCTCGGGCATTCTTCTGCAAAACAGACCCAGTGCCCCTTCACAGAATTTGCTTCCTTACCTAAGCAGCAGACCTGCCATCAATGCCCCTTAAATTAGCATGCTTGGAGGAAAGGTTTTGGGAAACATCCCAGTTTGGCCGAAATCACCAAGAGAAATGCATGTTGACTTTACTTTGAAGTGTCTGTTACTGCAGTCATGCTGCACAGCTTTTTCAGCCATCTGAGTCTGCTTCAGAGATACGGGCACTGATCCTGCAAGCTGATCTTGAGACCAGAGATGAGAGGACTGAAGAGGGAGGGGCTTGTCTGCAGGTCTCAGGTGAAAGTCATAGAGAAAAAGTGTTGGGTGTTTTGCTGCCCATCAACCTTTTTTTCCCTTTGGTAGAGGGTGGTGGTTCTCAAAGATAAACACAGATTATTTATTTAGAGAATTCTTGTTTTAAAAAAGGAAAAGGAATGGAAGGAAAAAGCAAACCACAAGTACCGCCTTTCAAATGCCTGTGTTATCAAATATTTGCAAGTTTGGGGCCTGTAACTAAAGGATGGAGCCACAAGTTTCCATTAGCAGACAGTTTAACAAACGAACACACATGCTGAGAGCCGAGTAACGCGGTGCCAAACTCCACTGTGCACTAGCCTGTGTTGTATCCACAGAGATTTTTATGTTTTTTTGCAACCTTCATTTAGTTCCTAGACTTGGATTCTTTGATCCAAAATTCCCAATCAGCAAAGTGCTCTGGTGCTTCGGAAGTTTGCTGAAGCACAAATTAGGGATTTATGCCACTGTAAGTTACACCCATAATGAAGGATCAGCAGCTCATGTTTTGGGATGTCTGGAGTAAAGACCACACAGCATCTGTTTTTTCCCAAGGGAGTCACTCTCTACAGGAAAGCAAAGCCCACCTTTGCCCTGAGCTCATGCAGTAGTGGTAAAGAAAAAGCACACATCTGTTGGGGAGGATCATATGGGCTTCAGATTTTGGTGGTGTGGTTCTCTTCCAGCTTCCCAACCAGGCATCCCGCTTTTCTAGTACATGCTTTTCTATGGAGGTTGTGCCTGGCATTAGCACTGGTTCTAGTCTAGACTCACAGTGACACACAGGAGACAACCTAGCGATACAACAGATGTGACTTACAGTCCATAATGACTTTTGCATGAAGCAAAAGGGCACCATAATTAGAGAATCCGGGTCCCTACGTGGTAGAAGAAGGTAATAGCAGTATTTGCAAATCATGTCATGTTTTGCTTATGTTGTCTGAATACTTGTGCATGTAATTTTTTAGTAGCTGGGAAGAAGTCTACGCACCATTATGCCAAGAGACAAACATACATACTTATGCTAGGCTCCACACTGGTCCCTTAGCACATCGGTGTGCACAGTCCTTCCATGTACACAGGACCCAGAGAGGAGGCTTTCTTCTACAGCAGGTGCTGAATATCCAAGCAGTGACAACATGCCCAGGTGGAGGTCTGCAATTTCACTTCTAATGTCAGGCTTCTCAGCAGCAGCACACTTGAGAATGAACATATGGAAAACTTGAGAGAAACAGGGCAGAACCTTTATATGAATGATGTGGGTATAAAAGACCACAGAAACTGTGGAAAAGCTGAATCTGGGAAAATACCCTCTGCTTTGAGAAAAGCTTAGCAAAGAGATTTCCGGGTCAACAGTACTGCTTTCCTGACACATAAGGGCATTACTCCTGCTTTGCTTCAAAGCATTTGGCTGTAAAACAAAAATCAAAATTCAGTTTAGTTGTTTAGTTTGTCAGTGCATGCAGCAAAGTTCATGTAAGGGGAATGAGGATTCCCCCCCACCTCCCTGAGGACCCATTTCCCTCTCTGAGTGCCTCTTCTCTGATCCTGCTCATGCCATGGTCAGGGACTATTGTGAGACCTCTCCAGACTCCCTGTGGCCCTACCCAACAATCCCAGCTCCCTTTCATCAACTTGTGGGTTGGGTGCTCCAAGCCCTAAGCAATTTAGTAGAGGATTATCTTCAGCAGTCCTTCTGCCACCTCTGTTTCTGCTCCACAGAATTGACACAAGATGTACCTAATGCAAAGATACACTCTGCATTATGCCACCACTTACTGCTCCAGGCCCAACAGCAAAAAGTCATCCTAATATACACGTGCATTTGTTTGCTTGATTCTTGGAAGCAAAGAAGAATTTCCCCCTCCTGCAATGGAGCCCATGTTCCCCAAGTGCTCCCTGCAGCTCAGGAGGTGAAATATTTCTCACTCCATGGGCACAGGAAGCTTCTGATTATAGTCATGCAAATCTCTTTCTACCACTTCAGCGATGCCCTGTGCACCAACTGCCATGAGCTCTCGGGCTGGCATCTCATTTGTGTATGCCTGAGCTTTGGTGTTTGCCAGCCATGCTAAATGTGGTTAGCTGCACAGAAACTCAGTGTTGTCTCTCAGCAGCCAATCATGTTGTGGAGAAAGACACCACAGTTTGAAACTGCCTGAGTCCTGCTTGTCTTCTGATTTGTGGTTCTCAAAACCCATTTTGATTGCTCCCTTCACTCTGCCTGACAGACACAATGTTAGATGCCATGCTTCATGAGTTGTAGTTGATGATTGCTGCTGGACTTGCCTGCTTTTCTCTTTCTCTTTTTTTAAGCATGTCCTCCTTAAGCATATCCTCACAGGTGCTTCACTTACCTCTGACAAGCCCATGGCCCCTCTGCTGTCTTTAGGGGTCCCTGAATGGCGAACTTCCGTTCATCTCTTTTCCTTCTTATGTTCTAAGCTGGTATGAAAAGACATGTACATGCGCTTGGCTGGACTCCAGATACTGCCTCTTTCCTGCTCAAGAGGTTAAAAATAAAACCAAAACACCCCAAACACACAAGCAACAGTTGAGTACGAGCTCTCATATTTGGGAGTATGAGTATGACTTCATTGAACTTGGTCATCACAGCTTGACATCCAAGGGCACATCCAAGGCAGCAAGACTGATATGATTTTCCAGGCTCGTGGTTTTGTGCCTGTGCCATGCCCAGTGTGTGGTTTGTAGCTTACATTGAGGTTTCCACACTTTTTTTCCTTCTTTTGAAGAAAAAGATGCTGGCCTGTGCTTCAGCTGAATGGCCAGTGACTTTCTTTGGAAGCGTGTCATCCTGTATTATCAGTTCAGGCAGGCTAACTCTCATAATTTGAGTACAGATTTAGTCCCAGGGAGTCAGGGAGTTCCTTGCTCAGTATTTACTCTGTGTAAGCCTGAGATGGTATTAAAGACAGGAATAGACTGTGGGTTTGAGGCCTGCTGTTGTAACTTGCCTTTTTCACTTCCCAGCAGATGTCCAAGTCACTTGGATGTCTATGAGACATTTCCATGTGCTCTCTTGTTCCCAGGGTCTTCACACTAATGTCTCCAGATTTCTGGGTAGGAGATGCTGAGGCACGAGAGAAACAATTGGAGGTGGCCTTGAGTCAAACTGAGCACGGGTGGGATCCTAACACTAAGTACTTGGGGATAGATGAAAAATTGCCAGTGCCACCATGAGTACTGAATCTTAAGTAACTTTGGAAGCATTTGACATGTGCTCTGAAAAAAGCAAAAGCTAAAGACCTCAACTGCTGCAAAATTCACATCCCAAACACAGCAACCCCTGCTTGCTTTCCCTGGCAGAAGTGACCCAGCTGGTGTTTGGTTCTCCGAATATCAGTTGGAGTCTTCTTTCTCATTGAGTGCATTTACCTTTTTTTCCTGCTGAATATCAAGTTTGTAGAATGGTTTTGGTACTGAAAACAGTAGAGATCAAATAATGTTGCTGAAGTGTTCTACAGGGGAAGAAACCGGGTACTGACACTGGATGTAAAGACTGCAGCGTAACCTGGTAGGAGGTCCAGAGTGTAAGAACCACCTCTAAATTATTAAAAAAACCCATACTGCTGATGGTATCAGGATGCAAACTGGCATCAGTTTCTGCAGCACCAGTGGGGCAGCCAGGAGGGAGTCTTCAGCCGGCTGGAGACCTCCACCAGTCTCTACAGGCTTCTGGAAAACTGGACCTCAGCCTGTTGACTTCAAGGTTTGTCAAGGTGTGTATTAATAATTGATATTGAAAATCCTTCATGATAAGTAGCAGGTGATGGAAAGCCCATATATGTATTTTATGAAGCATGGGAACCCAAAAAGCTCAAGTTCAGTACCCATTACTTATTGGTTTAGCTTTACATGGTAGTTTTTCTTGTCTAAATGATGCTGTCTTGTGCTTAACGTCGTGCAATAGACCAAATTTCTTTCTGTGGCCTGCTGACTTTGGAGGCAAGGCCACAGCTTGCTGATCTAGCAGGCCCTGATTTCTCTTTATTCTACCTGTGGTCACACGAAATATAGTTTCTCGAACATACATGTGTCATGGCCTCAATTTTGATAATCAGTCTGATTAAAGAAATAGGTTTCTCAGAGAGAAAGAGAGAGAGCTATGGGAAGGTTCTGCTCTTTCAGCCCTGTTAGCGCAGGAGCAGAGCAAACTACAACCTGCAACAAAGCACTGCAGGCTGATGTCCTGATGATGTAGAGTCCTCAGCTGATGAAATGCAAGAATGGCTAATGGCACAATAGAAGCAGAACTATCAATTTCTAAATGAATGTCTTCCTCTGAGCTGCAGTGGAAGGAGGATCCTTGACATTAAAACAAGTGTTAAGGGATAATTTCTTTGCATGGAGGTAGTGTCTCCACTCCTGTCATTGATATTCAGATGTTTTGGGTCCGATTCTGTTTTCATTTTTTTGCAAAAAAAAAAAACAAAACCTCATTGAAAGAATAAAAACCAAGCGGTTGTGTGTGGGACGCCAAAGCACCACTCGGCGCGAATCTCCAGGGCTCAACAAGAGTCAATGCGTAACAGCTAAGCCTCTGTGCCAGAAACTTTTCTGTATTTCCCTGCCTCATTGACATATGTTGGTCACCCATTATGCCTGCCATTAGTTTATTATGCAGTTAAGTGCCATGCTAAATAGCATAAAGATTTAAATGTTGTTTAGGTTTTACAAAAAGTCCATAGGAGCCCCTGTTCATCACACTTAAAGAGCAAGGAAGCCTTGCCAAAGAGATGCCTTATGGGTGATTTCACCACGACATCCTTGTGCACAGCCAGGCAATACCAACAAAGGTATTCCTGTATGCATTTTCCAAATTTATTTACCTAGTATTGGTCCCTGCATGAAGTCTTTATACCCTGAGTTGCAATATGATCGTGCTTGAATTGTTCTTATATGCAACACAGAAGATGGAGTTGCTCTGCAGGATGGGCAGGGCATTATGCATCTTCCACAAAGATGTGGTAAGAAAGCATTGTCATCTCAGATTCAGTCCAAATCTGCCACAAGATCAGAATTTCTGGTCAGATAAAAGAGCTTCTGCAACTTTCAAAAAAATAAAGTGTGTGTGTATGTATGCACACACATGTAACTTTGCAGATTTATTTAGGCCAATGTTTCAGAGCATGCTCTCTTCTCTCTATGTTATTTCATACAGTGGTGTCCACTGCAGGAATCTGTGGTCATCGCTGACTTAGAGCTCACATGTAAATAACATAAGCATCAGGGTGACATTATTAAATAAAATAATATTAAACTGCCCTGATGAGGTCAAATCCACAGGCTGAAGAAGAGTCAGGTCATGCTGCAGCCTTGTGCCCATTTCCAGATGCATCCTTCCCTCCCTCCTGAGGCTGGCCTCCCAGGACATCCCCATGGCTAAATCCCCAGGCAAACAAGTGATCCCTGGGTGTGTCCTCGCTGTGGCAGTGAGGGAGTGCAAAATTCCCAGCTGTGAAGCTCGCTGGCCCTGTTAAACCTGTAGCTAGTCCCCACCCAAGCCAGCAGACCCTCAGAAATCATTCTGAATGTCAGGACTGTAGAAGGAGGTAGTAGAAAGAAACATTCATCCACTTCTTGCCACGTGCCAAAATGTTAACACAACCCATATGCCCATACGTGAAAAAGAAACAATATCTTATGCAAACCAGCTGTCCCTCAACAGGGAACAGCCTTGGCGCTTCCACGTTGTTTTACATTTTTTAAGAGGGGTGTAAGGTTAATGAAGAAATCCCTGTAAAAGTCCTTTGAAGTAGGGGCAGCTGGGCTGAATCCTTCCTCTTCCTCCAGCTGTCCAAGCGCCTGTGGCAGGGCAGATGGGACTGGAGGCAGGACTTTACGGTTGGAGAAAGAGGATGTCACAAAATGGATGGGAGCCCACCAAAGGGGAGAGGGGTTCCTGGGCTGGTACACGTGGCTGGCAGCTGTTCTGCCAGAGGAGGCAGGTGAATCTGTAATGAAGCCACTGGAGACGTCAGGACTGCCTGGGACCTCAAAAATTTTGAGCAGAGCTCAAGCTGAACAGGTATTTCCAGTGTTGCATTTGCTTTTCCTTAGGTTTTCAAAAAGGCTCTCTGCAAAAATGCCTTTTCTTGAGCGTGGAACAGTAGCTAATAAATGAAAAAATTACTAGAATACCACTTGCCACTTGCTTAACTTCAGCATCTTCCCAGGCATCCTGGAAAAGCACAATAATACAGTGCTTAAACCCAATGATGCTTCCACAAATGTCTCACTGTCCAATATTGGATACAAGGACATATCCACTTAGCACGCTAGCTATAATATACTGCCTTGATCTCCCTGGGCTGATGATGCTTCGGTTCTTTTAGGCTTAACAGGTTTACAGCCGTCTGAGCGATGGAGACCAAACAGGCCCTAATGTAAAATAGAAGGAATGCTGCACAAATATTTACCTTATTTACATTTTAGCTCATTAACTAGGTTAAAACCCTGGCTTGCTGCCTCTGTGAAAAGGCAAACCAAATGATTTCCTTGTCATTGCAGATTTTTGGAGCTTCAGACTCATTCCTCAGGACTTAGGCAATGTTCAAAAATCAGCTGTAGGTGCCCCCATCTTCATTTACAAACCCAGGCATGGCGAGAATATGCAGTGCAGGGGACACTGGGAGCCTCTGCTGTCAATAAGGATTTAAGTATTTCTAGTGAGATTTGGTAGTTGGGGCTGGACTCTGCTCAGAGGGGCGCAGAAAGAGCCCCAGAGACACCAGCACAAGCTGCAGCATGGAAAACCTTCCGTTACTGAAATCCAAGCTTTTCAACACATTTGTTAGCAACCTGGAAAAGAGGAATTGTGCTAATGATGCTCTGTTTTGCAGAATGGTAAAGCTGAGGGACAATGGTGGAGAACTGCAGATGCACTAACTGGGTGAAAAGTGATGCACAGAAGGAAAATAAATGCCATGTATGAGATGGCAGGCTCTGGCTGATGATGAGCACTGCAGAATGAGATCTCAACGTTTTGATGGATGGCCCCATGAAAAGCACCAGTTAAGTTCATTGCTCAGGAGCACCAAAAAAGGCCAAAAGACCAGGAAAGGAAAAGAGAGAATCACAATACTAAAGCACAAGCCCACCATGCTCCTATGTTTTGGATGTTAGTCTTCCCATCTCAAAAGGGATACAACAGAGCTGGAAAATCTTTGGGGAGGGTGAAAGATCTGTAATGGCTTCTGTAAGAGGGACTGTATAATCTAGATCTGTCTGGTTGTACATAACCTCTCCAGCTATAAAAAATTAGAGTGCACTATATAATCAGATGGCACTAACTTCAGCTGGAGGTAGGTTCAGGTTGGACAAGGGGAGGGTGTTGTTCTCAGGATGCATGTTTCCCCTGTAAGATCCCCTGGTGCATGGTTCTGTGGATGTGAGGAGGTTTTGTGAGTTTAAAAAGGTGATGAACAGGTTAATAAATGAGGAATTTGTTCAAGGGTACTGGTCACTTCCAAAATGACTTATTCATAAAATCCTTGAGCAGAAAAAGTACCAGAAACTGTGAGAACACCCAGGTGAAATTTCCCTGCATGTTTTTCTTACTCTTAAGCCCTTCCCCAGGTTTTTGTCCAGAGTTTCAGACAGGATCCTGGGCTTAGTGGATTTGCACCAATACAACCATTTTCATGTTCTTCTGACACAGAAAATCAAAGAGAGGTTCCCTTGTGAAGAGGGTGTAATGAACAAGCCCTCATGCCTCAGTGATTTCTGCTTTACATCCTGATTCAAGCTAAACATTTAATGATGAAGCCCAGAATTTAGAGATTGAAGGATGGAAAAATAAAAAGCCCAAACATGTGAAAGGATAAAAATGCATTCTGTTTCAACAAACTTGGGTTATTCGGTTTCTGAGGATATCTCACAATCATTCAATCATTCATGAACTGAATCTGTAAGCAATATCGACAAGATAAAAGCCACTTGCACCAAAATGCTGAATAAGCAAAGAAACCTGCACAATTTGCAATGCGTTCGTGGCTTATTTTGCCAGCAGAAAAGGGTCTCAGACTTTTGGGTGGTTCACTTACTGCCATTTGGCTCCACTTCGGACGTGAAGGTTTCGGAATTACTCACAGCCCCATGCTAACGAATCGGAAGCCATGTAATGCTACTGAAGTGTCTTGCAGCTTTGCCCCCTTTGAACCTCCAAGAGGTACTGAGCAGATGACTTAAAAATGAGACCTCACCGCTCTTTTCTTCCCCAGCTTGATGCAAGTTTTATTCCAATTTTACGCAAGTTCTTGTTTTAGACATACTGGTTTGCTCATGGCTGATACTAATACTGATACTCAACAAAACAACCCCAGCCTTAACTGTTAAAAGACAAGTGAGCTTCATTATTAATGCTACAGTCATTACCCAAGCATCACAAAGACTTTTCCATAGTATCAGAGCCTCTCTTTTCTCAGACAACTCATACAAGGAAGAAAGAGGCTTTGGTGCAGTGTTTGGGGCATGGGGCAAGGTCTGGCAGAGATGGGACAACACAGAGTGGGAAAGCTCAACTTCTAACAAGTGCACTCCTCTTTTGACTCTATAGATGCTTTTTCCGCTACCTCAACTTCTTCCCCAAGAAAGAGAAGTAGTAAATGAGAAAGACATGCACTTGGTGGTGGGAAATGGGAAAAAGCGATGGTCCTGTCACGGAGGAACTGGACTGCTGTTGCCAGCTGTGAAAGCTTGCACCTAGTAACTCTGCCTAGCTGCAGATCAAACCCAAGATTATTGTTGATGGTCAAACCCACGAGTATTAGAAACACCTCTCTAAGAGATCTTACACTCAGAGGATACACAGGTGTGTCTGTTCAGCTCTGCAAGGCTAGGAATCCTTGAACCAGAGACCTAAGATCCAGTTCTCCACTGTGCCTGAGCAGCCAAAGCTCAGCATTGCAACTTCATTGATAAGGTACAGTTCCAGTGGGGTAAAAGAGCTGAAAACCACTGAGTTTAAGTTGCTCTAATTGCACAGATTTTTTTTTCCTCACTGTATTTTTAG